>NW_009628192.1:0-57881 GCF_000690535.1 Cariama cristata | reverse complement strand
TCTTTCCCTTCAAAAATCCCTTTTCTGATCTCATGTACTGAATTTGGCTCACTGCCCTAAGCAGTTATTCCCAATTGACCTCTGCATGAGAGCAGAATCACACTAACTTTTAACAAAATGTAAAATTGGGCTTTTCTGATTAGTGTTAGAGAAATAGGGCAGGAAAGGACCTTAATGCACCTTCTCTTCCATCCATATCTCTGTGCCACATCGGTATCACTTCTGACAGCTGTTTGTCTAACCTGACCTTCAAGACCTTTAGCAATGGAGACTCCAAAAATTCCCCAGGCAACCGATTCCAGATAAACCAAGAAGTTTGAAATGAACAAACTGAACATGAAGAGTCTGACCCACTTTTGTGTGCCTGGGTCATGATATCAAACTCCATTTCACAGGGTAAAAGTGTGAGTGTAAAAAGAATGTATGCTGCTATACTGAATTGCTTTTTGGAGCCAGTCAGTATCTGCATAGGTGAAATTCAATGCAAAAAACTATTGAATTTTCCTTCTGTATAGGTGTGTGAGAAAATTGCTTCAGGCAAGTATGCACCTGGGCACAAACATTAAAAGGAGAATATCCAGTGATGACTTTGCTGACAATAAAAGATACCAGCTATGAGAGATCATACAGATCTTAAAACTGGGTACACTTCTACAGAACCCATCTTTGGCCCTTCAGTCAAACCCAGTGTGCTCTATGAAATCATGACTTTTATTGGTTCCTCACTCTTTAGGAAAGTACGTTTGTTTATTTATTTTTAGACAAATGGAAGGGAGACATACATGTTGAGACTTGGGAATGGAAATATCCCAGAGAGATACGAACAGTGTCTGGTGATGTAGCAAAGCTAGTTTCCACTGAAACACAGCCTCGACCTCTCCAGTGATGCTGCTGATCACTGATTAGGGACTGATTAGCTATGTGCATGTACTTCTGTCTGTTGCCCATGCTTTAAAACTTACTGCCCTCAAAGTTAAGCAATTTTGGCTAGGAGAACTGAGGAAGGATTCTGTAACTTCTCTTATGCAATTCTGTTAAATAGTTTTACTGCTATTATTTATGTTACCTGGATAGAATTGGCTATTTTCCTTCCTCCAGGCACAGCTGCGGAGAACTTTTACTAAATGAGAGAGGCTAGAGAGTCACAATCAAGAAGGAAAAAACCCCTAAGCCTGAATAAAGTCACAAATGGACAAATTAAGAAAATTGCCATGGTAGGCAGGTGTTTTTCTGCTGTATGATTTGATTAGATTGCCCTGGACAAAGGGCTAACACATGCAGTTCCCTAACCATCCCAAGCAAGCTGAGAATAAATTTATGACTAAATTATTTTTTTCCTAAACATGTATGTTTCTATGCATCTCTGTTCCAAAGCTTCTCTGCTCCCAGTTGTTGCTCACTCCTTTGTAATTATTCAAGTAGAATTGATAACCCAACCCAGAAATGTATCTGGGGTGACAGTTTGCTTGTTTGAATGCTTTTTGCTGTTTCCTGGGGAAAAAGTGCACAGGAGATCTGACCAACAAGAATCATTCAGATACGAGCAGGCATTTTCTGTGCATGAGCTGGACAGCAACTGTTTCAAGAACTGGTGAGTATGTTGATAGAGCACTGAGGCAGTAATTCAACCACCTGCTCTGGTCACACTGTCTGTTTCTCTACATAACATCCTTTTTGCTTTTAATAGGTACACGGAAATGGAAGTAAGGACTTTTATTGGTTCTCCACTCTGGGAATATCCAGTTTTGTGGCAACCCTCTAAGACTACATACTATGAATAATTCATTACTCTGGCAAAAAGTGCTCCCAAATCTTAACTTGATGTTTCTTAAACTCTTTTTTAATCCTGTTTTATAGAAAGAAAATATTACGGCTATATTTGTATTTAGGCCTACATACATGAAGTATCTTTTAGATTAAACATGGATAGAGTACTTGTACAATTTTAATTTCCCATGGGATTTGAGTTTCCTCTCTCCAATTTCTTATTAAACAGATCGGTCACAGAGGTCCCAACTTAAAGACTACAAGAGTAAGCTATATTTAGATTCCCTGGCCTAAATCCATCAATTAGAATACAAACTTTTTTTTTTTTTTTGTAGTCTCAACTAGATGTTCTCACCAACTACAAAAGTTTTCTTTCAAAATAATTGTTTAAAGAAATCAAGAAATGAGCAAAGGATGACTGGAGAGCACCCTGAGGTTAACACAAGACCCTTCTATCTCTGAAACACAGTGTGAAAATTTTGAGATAAGCTCATACAGACTTTAGGAGGTCTGAAATGGGTCCAGAAATTCCAGGAAAATGGGAGCTCTTACGAAACTTTCAAGTTCCCCCTAAGTTTGGCCATACAAATAACACAGTTATTCACACTTCTCTTGTAATAGTTAATGTTTTTGTCTGGAGCCAAGAATTTCAAAGGATCAAGAAAATTAATAGGAGCTAGTGGGAAACAATTTTTAAAATAATAGTTAACATAACACACAACTCAAACTTTAAACAAAGAGCTGAGTTATAGGTTGAATTAATTTTAGTGGAAATGTGACTCCAATCAGAAGTCAAATTAATCTTGTACCACATCAAAGATTGACAATTTCTGTTCCAAAGAAATCCGTTTCTGAGATACCAGAAATGCTGCAGCAGCAGCAGCAGAAACGCAAGGGTTCTCAAGCTAACACTGGAATATTTTCAAATGACAACTGAGAGGGGCTGTTTTGAGACTGCCTCCCTTCAGCTGTGGAATCCGCAGAAGTATAAACAACGAAAGAGACGGATGGAGACAGACACCTTTCCTTCCAGAGAAAACCTACAGTCTTGCTTTCTGAGCACTGAGAGAAGTTCTGCAAAGAGCTAGCTGTTCACTCAGCTCTCCTAACCTCACCATCCAAAACAGTTCATCGAACTCGCCCTCTGCTTCCTCAGCAGGATGTTTCATTATACCTGTCCCAAGTACCTGTCTCTGGAAGGGCATCACCTTCCCATCTGGTGGTGCCCATTTCTCTAGACTAACTACAGAGAAAATCTAAACTACTCAGACAGACAAGACTCCTAACTTCTATATAGTAAAATTCACCAGACAGCATGCCACCCTCAGAAGCATCTTCTCCATCCTCTTCCTATTCAGCTGCCCTAGAATACTGTAAACAAAAATGCTTAGGCAATTCTGTACTGATAGCTTTCCATGCAAATGATTATCATAGTGGTCTGCTGAAGAACAGGAGAAATAGCTGCATGAGCACATGGAAAGATGAATGTCCAAATGGCGTTCCTTCTACTAAGATGTAATCAAATCAATCAAATCAAATCAAACCTTGAGAAATTGAGAATGTCATGCCTAGCCAGATGTATACCAAAGAATGTTTTAAATTAGAGTAATTAACTGGCACAAAAGATCACATATTCAGCTGGTCCAAAGTGGTGAAGCTTTATTCACTTCAATGCCAGCTGGGTATGCGCAAGGCAACGTTTACTGAAGTTAGGGCAGTGTGACTTCCAGGCTACAAGAATGCTTTGCAAGCCTCTCCTATCTGTGGGTTTGATGATTCAGTACTTTCAGCAACATCAGGAAGAAGGACTTTAGCTCTGTCTGGTCCGCTTTTGAGGCATTCCTCCAAACTCTTATCTAGATTAAGTGAAAAAGCTTTGCAGGCAATCAGTGCCCAGTAATGCAAACTGCAAATTTCCAAGTAGGAGTCATAGATCTATGCGACGCTTCTTGCAATATCTCCCTTTCTAAAGCAGGTATAAGAAAGCCCTTTGTTCCTTTTATATCATCTTTGAAACACACTATCTATCTAGTAACAGTGACTCTTACGAAATAGCATATAGTAAGAATAATACAACTAGAAAAGCCTGTAATAGTTACAAATAACATCCATGGTTTAAAAAGTCTTAAACATGAAATTAGGGTTAATCTCTGGCAGGACACATATAAATACAGCTGATTTTAAAATTGTTTCTTCCCAAGGCAGGAAAAAGGAGTTCTGTACATGTGGGAAAACAAAGGAGAGTTTAAATATTTATGAAAATCATGTATCATATATGCACATCATAAGGTGGATAAGACATTACAGTTTGAAGAAAATGTTCATGTTAAGTAAGCTTGCTACTTTTAGTAAGGCCTAAGGAGGCACAGCCCGTAACGACATGCTTCTGGAAAGCTTCTGTCTCCTTCAGATAGCATTCATCAGCATAGCTTCCAATTATGTTCAGTGTTTCTCATTAGAACTCTTCTTACCCTGGCTCAGTAATTGCTTTTTGATTATTGATTATTTCTTATGGTGTTTCTAACTTTAATTCAGAGGGGATGTGAAATTTCAACATATCAAAGACCACTAGGCATTCCATTGAAAAACCGAGAATTGACTTGGTATGTTTTAATTATGCCCTGTAGCTCTGAATATGGGCTGAAAAATCAGAGACAGGGCTATTCAGTGAAGGGAAGGAAACACCATATAGTTGGCTTATAACCTTATACCTGTTTTTTGAAACTGAAACAGTTTTGTTGCTGAATTTTCTTAAAACAGTGCAAAAAATAAGTTGTCTTGCAGTAATTTGTGTTCCAAAGATGGGCTGCTTGCCCTCAGTACTGTTAAAACCCTCTACAAATGTCAAACCTGACATTTACTCAAGGGTGTTACTCTACTGATTTTAATAGACTTTTCCTAAAACTACCCAGCTAGAAGTGAAAGGAGAAAGGTGAACATCCTCAATTTTTCACTGTGGCATCCAGTTTCTGCCAAGCTAATAACATGCTTTTGTACAATCTAAGTCTCTTGGGCTTTTTTTGTTTCTTGGTGTGTTTGTTTTAAGATGAAGAAGAACAGGAGTGAGCCAGAAAAGAAATTAAAAGCAACAAATAATAAAAACAAAATCTGCCTGTGTTGTCCGTGGTTTTCCCCACACTGTTAACTTGAAGCCCTCTGGGGAAGGTGAAACAAACAGCTGTCTTGGCTACAATAAAATCAGAATTTCCTCCTACAAAGCCAACTGCACGGAGAGATAATCTGTTAGAAATACCCTGGGTGGGCAGCACTGTGAATTTAAAGTGATAAAATTAAGGTGCCATTTGACAGCAGGTACAGACCTCTTCAGTAACTGACCTCTCTATAGTTGTGAATTTTTACATAAAACACTATGGGCCCTGAACAATCAAAGTAGGAAACAAGAGCACCTTTTCCCCCCTCTAATTCACGTAATTCTGTGAAAACTGGTGGTAAGCTGCATCCTCAGTAAAGTTTGGCCGTACAGTCAAGTTATGATGCAATAAACAGTGTGACAAGAATACAAATTCTGCGATCCAAATGTGAAGACCCTATTGCAATCATTGGCTGTCTTAACACAAACATACATAAATCTGTTTACTCTTTACACATCCGTTTTGCTCAGAAGTTGCTTTATGTGCCATCCAACCACTTTTGTATGGATACAAACCTCATAAAGAAGTCAGGCTTCATGCAGCAGAATCTTATCTTTAATAAAGCGCTATTTTTCATACATACCTACAGATGCTGGCATTTCTCCCCACTGTAAAACAGTCTCCTTTGTGAAATGCCCATATATATCAATGTAGATGCCTTCATCTTCATAGGTGAGTAAAAGCTCCATTCCGCTGGTATTTGGGAGGATGATAATGGCATGTGGGCGAATGGTCCCCTGGATCTAGAATCATATTTTACTAAGATTTATATCAGAAAATGGACTGCAATTTTAGTGACTACATCAATCCAACTAGCTTGGCGGAGCAATAAAAAGAACTAGCTCATGGCTCATGGAAAGTGAAAGAAACACCTGTTTTCAGAAAGGCCGTATAGTTTGCTAGCTAGCCTCTGAAACAGGCTTTCTCCCCTCCTCCCTGCTTTGAATACAACAGTAGGTTTGCAAACAAATCAACATTCAGTATTTCACGTTATATTTACCAGTATTAATTGGTTTCAAGAAGCCATGGAGCCACTGAGACACAATAATATTTACGTACTCCCTCACAAAACACTTGCATTGTATAAATAGAAGAAAGGTGAAATAAATTTGAATTCACAAGTATTTCAGAAGATGGAGGAAGGACAAAAGCATTCCAGGAAATCAGTGCTTTCACTTTCCATGATACTTCCCTATCCTCACTCGCAAGGTAAAACCTGTAAATTTAACTATTTACAGCAAATTGAAAAGTTAACCTGGACCTTTCAAATACAAGTCCTTCTCTTCCCACATCCTTCACTAAAAATAGTTCCCCATTTAAATGCTGTTCAGCGTACATTTTCCGCATGCCGCAGGAACAGTGCATTTCACTCACACAAATTATTTTAACAGCTGTTCAACGTGCTAGAATCTCTCCCAGAAGCCAACATGTCCCAAGTGATAAAAAAAAAGTATAAGTATACAACCATGAAGGTGGGGTTTTATGAAAGCATTTTTGAAAGAAAAAGAGGACAGCCTTAAAAAGAACAATAACAAAGCATTTCTTTGTTTAAAGCACTACTCAAAACAGGATGTTAAATAGTAAATTAAACTGCTACAATTAATATTTTTAAAGGAACCATATGACTGGAGTTTTTACATCATTTTCATAAGCCAGCAACACACAGATCTGTTTTTTTCTTCAAGCACATACATTTAGGCACACCGTAAGGGCACAATGAACAGTAAAAGAAGCACTGAAGCTGTACTTGCCAAACTGAATACACTCAGGCCAACCACTTGACTCCGTGCCTCCGCAACAACTATCCGTAACACTAGAACGGGTATCCAGAGTCGCAGAGCAATTTTAATGCGTTGCCTTGGTACTCGCATGAGCGATCGAAGCAGGTAAAGAGATGAAGAAAGAGGTGGGGAACCAGGAAAAGAGGCTACCAGAAAGCAAGAGTATCTAAAGTCAGCCTGTTGAAGTCTGGTCTGTTGCCACCACAAAGCTCCTTGAGAGAATTATCCAGTTCTAGCAGATGCTCTTTAAAATAATAAAATACCAAAAAAGATACAGCCACTGTAGCAGCAGATTTATTTCAGGTCTAAGACTCTAAGGGGAAAATGTATTTTTAGTACATGCTAACTTTTGGTTGAAGAGCACACACTGATAGAGTCACTCTTAAAGGTGCCCCACATATTCAGGACAGTCACCTGGGAAATCTCTCTCATCGGGTACATAATTATATTTGCAGCCTGCTGAAAAACTAAAGCCTCTAAGAAGGTTCACTTTTTTCTTTGCCTTTCTTGGGCAATTATGCTAATGATCTTTTTGACAAGTCATTATTCACCTTGCTTAGCAACCAGTTTCCAGGGTTGGTACGCAGGCACCATGCTTAGATTTATGAACTGATGTGAATTTTTCATAGTTGCATAGATAACAAAGCTACTAATTGTAATTAACAATAATGGGGTAAATAAACCCTCTTGGGGTTGGACTAGATGACCTTTGAAGGTCCCTTCCAGCCCAAATGATTCTATAATTCTATACAAAACAAATATAAGTCCCTTAAAAAAATAACCCAACACAGAAATAAACAGTACAAGCTTTTAGCAGGCGATTTAACAGTTTGTTCTTAACAGCTAGTAAAGTTACTTTTTAATTAAGAGAAGTTTATAAACTTAACAGCCATTCTCAAACATTGTGTCCATCAGAAACACAGGTCTGACAGAATGTGAAGGCTGACACTTGTCAGGGCAGCAGAGTGATCAAGTGGCTTGCATGGGAGGCATGGGTTTTCATTTGGTTTGAAAAGGTGGGGCTGACAGTGGGGAAAAAGAAGTTAAAAAATAAAAGGGTTCAAGGCACAGGTTGCAACATGCAGATCTGGGAGATTTCTTCAGATCTCCTGAGTGTAACTTTGGGACACATTGCCTTGGGATACCAGGATACATGGGATACATGGCACCTGGAGGAAGTAACCCTCTGCCCCTATGGAGCTTTGCTGACTTCAGGGAGGTTTTCAAGTGTGCACAGAAGTTTCCTTGCCAGGAGCCTCCCATCAGATGGGAGCCATGGGAATCTGCTAGGTTTCTGGACTTAAGCCCCCAAGTTTTTCTGGCTTTTGGGACTTACAGCTTTGAAAAGAACTATCTGGTGATGACCATCACCTCAATGAACAGCTGCACAATGCAGTATGTACACATCAACCTGAAATCAACACCTTCATGTCAACTTCTTGACAATCTAATGAGAAAATCCTGAGGAAAATGTAAAAATTGTTTTGAATTTAAGGACTGATTTCACAGGCAACTGAATGCTAAGAAGATCAGCAATTTTATTTGGTCTGGAAGTTGGGTTTCTGCAAAGTCATGACACATTTTGCACACAGAGCCTGAATCTGCAATCATGTGAAACAAATGCAACTTTGCTCCATGGTGAAGAAATCGGGATTATTCATGGGTGCACATGTATACCTGGCTCCTCTAGCTACAGGTACTCATTGGTGCAAGGGTAACATGCTTGCAGTGGTTAAAATATGTTGCAACAGTCTTTGCAATCCAGGCCAAATTTCAGCTCAATTCAGTGATAACTTAATCAGCTTGTTAGAAAGACTGAAAAGCACAGTGGCAGATTGTAAAAGTCATCTAAATTCATGTAGATATTATTGTGTCTTTGATTGCTTAAGAAGTCCTAAATTCCAGAATAAATCAATTAAAAATAGTACTCTCCATACAACAGGCTTTCTGACATTAAACCATTAAAATTTATATTCTAAATGTGATAAAAGCCTTTTAACAGAACTTCAGCGTTATAAAAGTATGTCAAAAGTGGTTTTCGATTAGCTGGCATACAATAATTATTCTCTTACCCTGTCTTTTTAAATACAGTACCACTCTTAATCTGACCATCATCAATATACAGCCCAAAGAACCGAGGCATTTATGTAATTTCTTGGAGTATCTTACGTGCGTTGGAAGATACAGGTCATACACAGATCCAGAGTCCACATCAATAGCATGAAAGCCTACTAGTGAGCCATATATGACTTTTAATCTTTGTCCATTTTCAACGGTCAGGTCAACTGACAGTGGTTTGTGATGAAGTGAGGTAAATGACTGGAAAAAGAAAAATACACTATGTAACACAATAAAGCTGTTGGTTTACCAATCTACATATATGATCTTAAGAATTTTCAAAAGTCAAAAGTTAGACGGCTATTTTTGTTAAATAGTATGTTACATTTAAGGAGCTAAGTAGCCATCATCCACTGAGTTGCAAGGAGAGCTGGATAAGTGACTTGTGTTTTGAAAAAAATCCAGAAAACAGACTAGGCAAAAGTTAGCCTGAGTACCATTCATGTTCAAGTTCCTCCTCTTTTGAGAGAAATTAGCATCAACTTTGTGAACTCAAATGTATGTTTTGGCACAGCACTGAATCAAGTTATTCACATCTAACAGAATCATGACAGTTTTATGCCTGCCATCTCCAATGTATGTCAGATAAGCTACATTTTGTTTAAAAGAATACTCATTTTATCTTTAACTAGAAATGAATGTTATACAAAGCAACAAAAAGTAAAGACTAGATAAGAGACAGTGACACATCTGAACCAAAGTGAAGTTTCACTTACCTTAAAAGCCATGAATTTGTGATAAGGCTTTGGAGCCCAAGCATAAACCTCCACTGAGTTTTTCAAAGCAATTACAAGGAATTTGATTCTCTCGTATTTTACTGTAATACAAGAAGAACAATTCCTTTGGTACCAGACAGACACTTAAATCAAAGACCATCTCATCACATGAAATAATTTCAATGGACTACTTGTAGAGGTAGACATTATCCAGCAAGGGAGACTAATGGATTCTGGACATCAATGTTTAATATCACCAGTGACAATACCTTGACTGGAAACGTATAGTTCATTTATTCTCAGTAAAGCCAGATGACTGTTAACAACATTTATACATTGCTTTTCATACATCTATGAAAAAAAAAAAAAAAATCTTACTAGTTGAGAAAAAAAGGCCTTGACCCTGCAGCTAAGCCAACCTACTTTATTTTTTTAAGTGTGAACACATACCAACATTGCTGGTTGTGATTAAGATACTTTTGGAGGAATGCTGGTTGTTAGCTGAACAATTCTGTTATGCTCTGCAGGATGAATTTTCATTTCACTGTTCACGTGTGGGGTTAAATCCCCATGTGCTAGTGTGGGCGAAGGACTTCCAGGTCTCTGAGATGAGTAAGCATTTAAGAGATGAACAATTTCTCTAAGTTGATTAAGTCATGTTGGGCCCATTGACAATAAATGACAAATCATGCACTGAAAATTAAGGCTTGTTTGTACATTGTGTTTTCACTCTGCCAGAGACAAGCATTTGCTTTGGAACAGAACGCTAGGGCATCACATCCCAATGCATTCACCCTCCATTTTATATTCAGTGTCTGCTTGGCAGGGATTTTTAAAAGATGCAGGTGTTATGCTACTGAAGTAAGGTTTGGTCAAGGGAGGAGAGCTTGATCAGCCCTTGCTGCTCACAAAAAGGAGCAGTTCACACTGGCCAAACATAGAGCAGATGCATGAAGAGGGAATAAGGATGGACACTGGTCAGGAAAACCTCACATCGGTAGAGAAAGAAAAAAATGAAACAAAACAAAACAAAACCCACAAAATCACCACAAACTCCACCAAAATACAGAACAGCACATCCTTTTCCTCTTCTACCTGGACAAACGGCTGTAAAACCAAAGGTCAAGATACAAGAAGATTCACCAAGAGAAAAACAACAACAGCTGTTTTGTCAAAGTAGTAAGAGAAGCTTGTGATATGTAAACACAGAAGCTCCTACCGAATGTTTGCCTAATTTTAGGATAACTATTTTTTTAAAAAAAAAAACAACACACCAAAACAAACCTCACACCAAACCCAAAGATGAGCATCTGAAGTGGAGTAAGTGAGTGCTTAGCTATAATCACAAAGAAATTAACAATGCACACCTGTTTCACATTCATTCTTGGATTTAACCCTTGCCACTTTTAAAGCCATGAGATATAAAAGCCAAAAAAATGTCAAGCAAGGCATTTATGAGAGCCAGCCACCTCACCATCTCCTGCACTCTATATCATTTCTCCATTTGACTTTGAAAAAGCAAAACTTGCGCTATACATCACACCCCCTCACACAGCTAAATGACAGAAACTATCACAATACTGATGTTCATCTTCAAGAATGAACTGCCTGAAAGCCAAATGAAAGCAAAATGTTTTTTCAACTGCTATGGTACCATTTCCAGTGTGTAAGTTTAAACAAAGGTGTATTTAGGTCTTTATGATCTAGAGACAGGGATGAGCTGTAGCACATCCAATCTGATCTACCTATGGACATCGTACAAATATGATTTACTAGCACTTTACTAGTCCAGTTTCTTAGCAGCTACTCAGGGCCAAGAGGGAAGCTGAATAGCATGGAGGTGGAAAATACCAGTCTAATTAAAACCTTAAGTAACTACAGAACTTCGAAACCTCTGACTGAGCAACAGACCAAGGCTGGCACTCCCTTCTTTCAGATGTCACAGGGAATACCCATAACATCATCTGGTAACTGCTGCAAGAAAAGATGCTACCTGGAATGTCAGACAGCAAAGCATCTGCTGTGTAAAACACAGGGGTTTGAAAGAACTCAGAGATACTCAGCCCAATACAATCCTGAAACAGAGCTGAAGAAAAATGCTGGTGTCATGAGATGCAAAAGGATGATTAAGCAGCTCTTCAAGAGAAAAACAAAAAGTCCTTACCGACTTTGTAGTGTACGCAGCCTTCCAGGTCACCCACAGACACCCAGCCTTGCCGCTTCTCCACCTCCGGATCATTGCGCAAAATTTTATTTCTCAGCCATGATAAGTAATATACCCTCAACTTATTCTTCTTCCCTAGATTTGCAAAACCAGACAGATATAACGCTTTAACTTACTGAGGTACAAACTCTCCCACACTTACAAAACGCCAGAGTTTTGTGACCTTGAGTACAGCGGGTCTTTGTGCCTCGTCAAGGTTGGAAAAGAGTCCAGCAGCACACAAGAAAAGCCCTGCGTGACGGTGATACGCAGGAGGGAGCTGCAACATGAGCAATCCTATGGCATTTGGCACATGTGCACTTACCTTGTGACCCAAGCTTCATGCAAGATGTTCACACTTGACTAACATTCTTCCCTCAGGCCAAAGAACAGGTCTCTATAGACACATGTGTTATCACAAATAATCACACTATCTGGAATTTACTCTTTGATGTGAAGGAACGAACACAGGTATGGCCTACAATAGCCATTTTGAATAAGTGACTCATTTAGTTCTAATTAACTGACAATCATCATTACAAGTAGCTATTTTCTTTCGGATGCCTTTCCAGGTGAGAATTACTTTGTCATCTTTCATCTCAGTCAATCTTTCTGTTGCTTTAGTTCGTAAGTACATACAGCCAACAGCAGTCTGGAATCACAGGTTAGTCTAAAAGAGAAGGACTGTGTCACATAAGCAACCGGACCTGGCAATATGGGACAAACAGCTCTCGCCATCCCCTATCACAGTGAGTCTGGGTTGGAGACAAGGAGCTGCCATTCCTTGCTGGACCTACATCTCTGACCTTGTGATGTGCTAAACATCCTTTGAGGCCACCCTCATCCATGGGGAATAAGGCCCTCAGTACCTTGCAGGGTCCAAGCTGTTTGTCAGCTGAAGACGCTACTCCATTTAATGTTACTGATGCTTTCACAGTATAGATCACTCTCATGTTACTGCTCATACATCTTGCTGAACACAGAATGAGGTTATTTAATGATTTTTTTAATAGAATTGTACTTAGATGCTCACTCATCACAGAAACAAGCAGACTGACTGACGAACTATAACTTGCTGAGAACCAGTTCATGTTAAGGATATGAAACACTTCATAGTTTCCACAAACTATTTTACACATTAACCAGGTAACAAAATATCCCAAAGCCTCTGTGAAATGAGAATGTAAATGTTAAAAATTCAGGAGAGTTTTCCTATTAACAAGAATAACTGCCCTGTGATTTTCTGTAAGAGGAAATTCCTCAACCTAGTTTATAACCTAATTTTTCTTTTTAATTGCTTCCAACCCCAATGCAGGTCAGATACTTTTAGACACTGAACTAACCTGATATAGTAATTAGCACATTGAGTCCTTCCAGAACATCCATTTGCTGGAATCGTCTCCTTGTAATCAGTGAATAAACTCTTCCTTGCCCACTTCTGTCCAGCAGCCACAATCCAGTCTCTGTTCCCACCAGTAAATTTACTCCTGTTGACACACAGAAAAAATACTGCATAAATCACCTAACGATTCAGAGGCCACTGAGTGTTCATTGTTTTGAGAACTGATTCTTATTTAGTCTTACTTAATGGTACCTGATAATTTCTCTGTTGCTCTGTGGATGACCGCCCAGAAAAACAAATAGGGAAAAAAAAAGGGTCTCGCCACTACAGTTTTTACCCAGCAGAACACTTCTATGCCCATGTAACTTGAAGAATGACTTGTTGCGCTGAAGTCAATATTGATTTAAAAAAAAAGGAAAATGCTTTGCAAACTTGAACTTCTCAAGTGACCTTGGAAAGTGCCTGTGAGCACTGCAAAAGTCCCAGTCCAGCACCACTCCACTGACAACACAAGAGATCCAACTAAATGATCTAAAGGTCTCTACCCATTAAAAATAAAAATAATAATAAAAAAATCCCTCTTTCCCCAAATACAACACTCAAATCACAGGAGGACCATACTCGTGGGAAGAAGGGCTGCTGTTAAAAGGAAGCAGAGTGTTTGTTTGTAAATGGTCTGTGTTTTGCAAGAATGTTTTCAATGCCAAATTAAAGGAGTGAATCCATCTGAAATCCAGCTGCTCCCAAGGAAGAGAAGGCTCCAGTGGGTTGCTGACATCAGAGAATGTAAAAAATTGTGTTCAGCTGGCATGACAGCTACGTTTCCTAATCAGTAGGTTCTAAAGAAATGACAGGAGGTATCCTGCTGTAACAAGCAACTGCCTCTACTGGCAATGCTCTGATGAGTACCCGGTGCTCTTCAGCCTCAACGCACATTTAATTACAGACCTTGCCACGCAGCTCTGTTTTTAATTTAAAATCTTGGACTCCTACAAACATACATTACACAAAATCCGTGAAGCTGTAAACTGGAAATCTACATTTTCTTTGCATAGTGTTTCATCTACTTCATTCATTTTCCATTCCAGACTCAAAAAGTGAGGAGTAAAAGGCTGGGTGACTCCCACAAGATGTTTTTGTTCTTCTGAAGTACAAAGATGGTTAAAACAACTCAAGAGCTTAGCTAGCGTGAGACTGGGACACGGTTTACAGTTGAAAACTGGTCTGACTACACTCACCTTGGTTTTATACCATGTGAAGCTGACCCTGTAAAAAAGGGTGATCCAGCAAGGTTCTGAGTAAGCACTGACAGCAGGAACTAAGGAAGCCAAGCTTTTGGAAAGACTAACGCCTGACTTGCTTCACATATAGGTTGGAATACCTAACACATGTGACAGCAAACGGCTTCAACGTTTGGATTATTTCCACTGAGTCAGGGCTTAGTGTGATCAGCTGTACTGGTATGCAGCTAAGACAAGAGTCAATATCATGAGGTGCGTAAGTTACTAAAACATTTGCAACTTTCGGCTCTTCCAATGAGCACAGTTTCAACCTGGTGCCCGATCAAAACGTTTTCTCATTCTGACGTACAAAATCCTTTGCAACTCTAAGTCATCGTTTTGCTATCTTCTACCAGGAAGGCAGTGTCATACGAGTGACACAGGTATCTGCTCAGTGATCCACTCCAGGACTTTCTGTCAGGAGAGGTGCAACACAACTGTGAAATCTGCCTCGCATATACTGGCAGCCTTTCCTGCTGCTGCCTTCCCTCCATACACATGCCCAAGTACTTCTGAGCTTACCCCACAAAGCAGCACAAAGGACCTCGGAGTTGAATTTCTTCTTATATTTACGAATTTCTGGACTGTCACTCTGTGGGCGGATATTTGTTGGGTTGACGTTGACAACGGAGCCCTTCCTTGCATTTTCTCTTCTGACAGGCTCAGGTTTTGCACTAGATGCTAGAATGAAATATGCATATGAATGACATATGCAATCATAAAAAATGTGAGTGTTTGGCTACATCTCACATTTGACCTGTTTACGGCAGAATGAAAGAAACCCCAGAGGGGTGAGAAAACACCTCGGGAGCATTACATAGCCAGAGAAAAAAACCAAAACAACACAGTTCGTACATCTGGAAAATTCCTCAGGCATTCCTGAGTAAGCACTGTGGTAACACATCAGCAGAGTAGAGCAAGCCACATCTGGAAGAAGGGCAGAAGCAGTACAATGAAAATTCATAGCAATGTGGAGTTTCAGTTTCTGGAGATGTTACTGACAGTTTCCATTTCCAAGCAATAGGCCCTCCCCACTCTCGCCTCCCCCCCCCCAGAAAAGAAACCCAGAGTGACATGTTATGAGAAGAGTAAAGCAAACTCACGAGAACTACAGGAAGGTCCTACTGGACTGGTGGGAGGGGTGATTGGCAGAAGTCTAGGATCTATGAATGAAGTAAACGATGCTGTAGACGATGTACTGCTCTTTGAAGGTGTGCTTTCAGTGCAAACGGTCTACAATGGAAAACAAGAGCTGCTTCAGAAAGACAATGCTAGGGGAGCAGACCGCACATAGCAATGCAGTGCCCCTGAGGTTCAGAAGAAATGGCACTTGGTGTACTTCGACATGATGAACAGCCTCAAAGCAGTAGATACACAGTACAAATTCAGTGACAGAAGAGGAGGCCTGAGCAGGGAGTTGTGTCAGGATGCTTAGCCAGGCTGCATTGCACTAACCAGCCCCCAGAAGAGGAGCACGTCGATTACTCCCTGCTGTCTCATCTGCAGCAGGGCATTGCTCAAACCTCTTTGCAGCAAGGAGGATGCTGTCGCCTCAAGTAAGGCAGTCTAGGACATGACCTCTGCCAGAGCTGTTATCTGCCTCCAGTGACACACGTCTCCCCAAGAGACCCCTGTGCCCACAGCAGTGTTAGAGTCCCTTTGGGGCTGCCAACCATGCTGCCCTGGTCCCTGTGCACTCCCACCTGACACTTGGATAGAAGAAAGCCAGGGACAATGAGCGCAGGCAGACGAGTGCTGCTTTGCTGATGTGACAGGTAAAGGAGCAGAGGGTACAAGCCCTTCTAGCTTGTGTAAAGGGGAGAAAAAAGGAAGGAAAGAAAAGGGAGCAGAGAGAGATGGGGCAAACAGATGGAACAATAAAATCTGTTAGGGAGCTCAAGATTTCTCACCCATCCCCCAGACAAAACTTTTAAAGAAAAGAAGGGATGTGGTGCAAAATCTCATCATAAAAAGGGACAGGTTAGATGAAGTTAAAAGGCTCTCAATCTTGGGCTCCTAAGAGCTGGAAGAAAATGACGGTACAAGTCCTTCAATCTATAATATATCTCTTACCTTATTCAGAGGTTTGCTCTGAGGTTCCTGGCTAGTCAGTGGCACTTTCGGTGGATTTACAGAGGAGTCTGAAATTTGGCTTTGCTGGAGGAGATCTGGCAGGAGATAGTTCTGGTTGTTTACGCTCCAGAGGCCTTCTTGGGCACTAGAAATTTGTTTCCCTAAAATCTGATCCTGCATATGAGAACATACAGTTAAACTCCACATTTAGCATACTTCCAATGCACTGTGGAACTCCTGTTAATTAGGACAATAAATAATGACTGCACAGGGAGAGGTGCCCTGAGTGATGCATCATGTAAAGACAAACTCTATGGAAAGATTAAAATAAAAAAATTAAATGCAAAAGTGCGTGGCAAACACCTGAGACATCAACACTGGCTTCCACTCCTGAAATGCTCCACAAATGTTCCTCATCTATGTTACATCAATCACAAGTAAAGAAGCAACCTCATCTTCAGAGTCACTTGAGACAGAATCAAATGACTTGTCCTAACATTACAGATCTGACCTCTACCTATCACAGTCGGAAGCGGGTAGTTCTCGGTTCTGGACCTGCATTTAGCTCAAAGCCCCTTACCATTCATTTCATTGTTACTTTCCATTTACTGAATTAGGAAACCTTATTCTAGAATGATGACGTTCACTAGGATCCAGTATCCGCATTTCCAGTACAACGATGCTTGGTACTGCAGACCTCCTTACAGGATCCCACCAGCTTCCAGGACATACTTGTAAACTACGTATGGTGTGAGGCACCACACAAGCTCTCTCCCTGAGAGCACAAAACGTGGAGTCAGAGGTCGGTTTCTGGGAAGGCAGGGCTAGAAGCTTTGAGAGGAAGAGAGATGGGATGTGTAAAACAAGTGGTGTCCCAGATGGGGAGGGCAGTGCAGAGGGATCTACCCCTGGCTGTGATCGATCAGGGTAACTGAACACCATTGGCACTGGAACGTAGAGAGCAACAGGAACCAAGCACTACACTAGAAAATTCCTCCTGAATTACAGCTGAGCAAAAACCACCACTGAACTCGAGCAGTTTCTGGCTGGTTGAATTCAAGGCAAGTCTGTACATTGTAGTGACTTTGATAAACAACCTACTAAAATCAGATCAGCTTTTTTGAATGCTGGCCAAAATATGAAAAAAAAAAAAGAGATCATTCTAAATAAAAGACATGTGCCTTTTAAAAGCCAAGTAATTAACTAGAAATCAAATTGATGCTCTAAGGATTTTACAACTTCATTTAGATACAAAAAACCAAACCATACATGTCAGTATTTGAGATTAGAGAATCAAGCCAGTAAGGGGCTTTTTTTTGTTTAGTTTTGAGTCAGATTCAGCTGAACTGAACCAAGCCCCCACTTGAATCATTTGAGCAGTGTGGTACACCCTAACCACTTCAAAGCAGTTCATGCTGATGGGCCAGGGAAAGGAATGTTGGAAGACATCATGAAGACTCATGATCGCTGTGGTTGGTGGAAGCAGAGGTGGGAAGAATGGGTAGGAGTCTCCATGAGAAGGAAGGTATCAGAGAGATTTGTGAGGAGAGGTGGCAGTCATCTATCTGTTCTCCCTCTCACATTGTCCTCCCCAAACCCACCAGCAAATGTGACATTCACTCTTTTCCATCCTCCCTCATCCTCAGTCTGGGCCTCAAAGACCCCATCCTTCTCCTTTCCCTCAAGCAGCCTATTTCCAATGCCTGGATATCATGCAAAAGGGAAAGCACTGGGCTGGTTTTGCCACAAGAAAAATGCTGGTTTTGCCCCACTTATAATTCCTTCTCTGAAGCAGGGTCTTTTCTCCTCAAGGAGGGTGGGATGAAGGCAAAGTGGGACTCCTTCCCCAGTCAGGAAGGATGCCACTCTGGTCTGAAGCTTAGAAATCACACCAGAGGCAAAGAAAACTCCTTTTTCTTCCTAGCCCTGCCACAGCTCACACAAGCATCTCTGGGGAAAACACCAGTTTCACAGCAATTTATTTTCCCTATCTGTGAAACAAGAGTATACTCAGTAATATGTGAGAAGTGCTGTGACGCTGAGTACAAGTCTTATTACTGTAATTTTTTTTGTTTTCAACCACAAAGTACATTGTTCTGCTTTGTCTGTCTTCATCTTTTCTGCACTAATATTTATCACAGGGGAAAATCCACATAACTTGAAGTCTCTACTAGAAACTACAGCTGGGAAGGAACCACAACATGACAGATGAGAAAACAAGTATTTTTGCTAAGCCAGTAGGGAGAGATGAAGTGTTTTTCCCCTCTTGTGGTAATATTTTAAGTACTATGAGGTAGTTCTCTTTAAATTGGAATAAAAAAGGTCAAGATTTTTAAAAATAGCAACAATGCACACCAACAATAATCAACAGCATTGCTTTTTGCAACCTGCCCAGTGCCTTCAAGAAATACATGGACATCAGAAACTACTACCAGGTCAATAACAAGGACAAATAAAGAAGCGCAATTTTGTACCTAAATGTAACCATTTTTATAGGAAGCATAAAACCTGAAACTACATGTTTTTTCAAGGCTTATAGCTATAATTTGCAGTGACAGAGTAGGACTTCAGAGTGAAAACACTGTCGAAAAGAAATGGATACAGCGTTTATCGTGCACATTAACGATCTGACACCCCCCTACTGTACCCACCCCCTTACAAATGGTCAAATTACCTTCTGTTCTGCGACGGTGCTTTGGGGTTTCAGTTCAATCCCATCTGGTACTCTCGTCCTTGAGAAATCTGCCACTCTGCTGCTCAGCAGTTGCCTGGTAACAAACTCCAATTAATGAACAGAACTACTTGGGGGGTGGGGGGTGGAAGAGCCCAAACCCCAAAAAACCCCACATACACATGTTCAAAAGTGAGCATAATTAACATTCACCAGTTACACTTAAAGGTTCTTCTACAAAAGCAAGCTGATTAGTCTGTGGATGTGCCTGGACGGACTCGAGCCTGAGGATCACTCGCACACAGCAGGAAGCTCTCCCCACCCGGACGGAGAGCATCCCTTTATCTCCTTGCATTTCACCCATCATTTTTCAGACACTGCATAGCTCAGGCAAGTGAGAGCTGGTCCCTCAAGCTGTCATTTGGGAAGTGCGTACTTCAAAACTTCTCCTGTTTCCCCTCATACAATACTCTGCAGGGTGCAATTATGAGCTCCCCTGCTCTCCAGAGAAAGGGCATCAGCTGCACTTGCAAGGGGGAGAGCCGCTGCTCTTCTATATGCTGGTATCAAGGACCTCTCTGCCAGTGCCTACTGGGACAGGCTACACTGGAATTTCATACTGTGAATCAGTCCCTGAAACATGGACATCCTCACCTTACGTACAAAGAAACAAAGAAAATGTTGCCCAGTGCACACAGAGACAGGAGAACGTAAGAGCTGCTGGACTGGCTGGGGCCAAAAGCCCACCTAGCCCAGCATCCTGCCTTCAACAGTGACCAAAAGCAGATACCTAAAGAGAGAGTAAGAACGAGGCAAGCATCTGTTGTGATATACCCCAGCATACTATTGCTTCCCACACAACCAGCGGTATATCTTTGTGTTTTAAACTTTTTCACCCAAGTGGAACTGCCTCAAACTTCTGTCAGTGAGGCTCTGGCCCCATTTCTGTGCATTTCCACCCCACATTATTTCTTTACTCCACTTATTTATTGATATTAATTTATTACTGCAATCCATTTAAGCCTATTACATTTCTGTCTCCTTTCTAGTAATTATAAAACTGACTGGGTTCAGGATGCCGGTGTCAGGGCCTCTACCGTGCTACACCACAACTGCTAGGAGAGCTTAAGGGGTTTAGTTTTTTTTTAAATGTTGCCCAATGCAATAACAAAGAAGGTTTGGTGAGAGAGCTACCAACTTAAGATGGCTGTGAAGGAGTAGAAGTTTTTGTGGCTTTTTTTTGTTATTTTTTGGGGTTGGGCCATCCGTGCCCCTGCCCCCCCATCTATGGGAGTGGTAAATATTTGCATACCAAACTTAGAAGGAACGGCAAGATATGGAGTACAATTAACGGTGAGTGCAAGGACCTGTTCTTATCAGTAAAGCAAGCAGCAGCTGATCTTAAAAGATGTCAACCTCCCACTTATTGGGGGAGAAAGTAATTCCTAGCCAAGCACACACCTGCACCCACCTTGTTCAAATTTTCACAGAATCACAGAATCGATGTGGTTGGAAGAGACCTCTGGGATCATCGAGTCCAACCTTTGCCCTAACACCACCATGTCAACTAGACTGCTGGTAGATGATTGCAAGAGGCTTGGCAAGTTCTTTTGCCAGTTCCCTCATTACTCTGGGGTGAATCCCATCGGGGCCCACAGACTTATGAGAGTCTAACTGGCACAGCAACTCGCTAACTGTCTCTGCCTGGATTATGGGGGCTTCACTCAGCTCCCTGTCCTTAACACCCGGCTCTGGGGGTTGGGCGTCCTGAGGACAACTGGCCTTGGTATTGAAAACTGAGGCAAAGAAGGCATTGAGCACTTCTGGTTTTTCCTCATCCCCTGTCAGTACGCTACCCTCTGCATTCTACAAATGATGGAGACTCTCCCTGACCCTCCTCTTTTGCTGCCAATATATTTATATAAACTTTTTTTATTATCTTTAGCTGCAGTGGCCAAATCAAGTTCTAATTGGTAGGGAACAGCATACAAATAGCAGAGAGAGGAAGCTGAACTACACAAAATGAGTCTCGGGAAACTCAGTGCTTGTCGGGATTGTGAGTGCTGCAGGCATCGGCAGAGGAAGCACTCTCAACAGAGCAGGAGAAATTAGCATCAATGGGATAGATATGCCATACAAGCAAGAAAGATGCTGGATCACATACACTGACATCCAGTTCCTTAAAACAAAAACCTGGTGTGTGTGAGGAAGAATTCTGGCTCATCTCACAGAAAAGAAAAACAAGACCAATAATTGTTTTGCTGGTGAAAGACAGCTGCGCTTAGTCCTGGCTTCCTCAGAAATGAGCCTTCTCAGGGTGGTTAACAGGATTCATCCAAAAGAATATGAAGCTCTTTCTCTTGCATATGTGCATGTCCCAAGTCTAGTCCTACTGGACACCTCCATGAAAGCTGACGCGTGGATGTCAAAAGCTGTTCCACAGCCCAGGCAAGAACAAGAAAACACAGACTGTTTTCAATAGCCAACTAAAACTTGCCCCAGGGTGTCCCAGCTGAAGTCCACACAGAAACACTCCGACAGACTGCAAGTGGCTTCAGATCCTGCATTCACATGCTTTAGATAGCAAGAAAAACAAAAACCTTCACTTTATCCAGAATATGCAAAGTTTCAATGCTGGCTGCTGCTTTCAATTTGACCACTAACTTCTATTTACTTGGTAGTAATCAGGATATATTTCCCAAAGTATCTATCTTCTAATATGAATGATGTTCAGCTGAGATGAAGGGACTTCGTTAATAGACAAGATTATACTTTTAATTTTACAGGAGTCCTTGTGGTAGCTGTGTGCAAACCTGACAGAGATCATCCTGCTAATTCCACTTCTCTAGAGGACTGGTGGATCTCACACACAGAGGAGATGCAAACAACACAGGCAGGTTTCCAAAGGCAGTGATATCACTCCTTCAAATCATTACAGCATGCAAGGATCACAGCAATCTAACACTTACACAGCAAAGTCATTGTTACAGGACAAATCCATATTTTTATGTAGAGTCTTTCTGAGGTCTAGGATGAATTCTATGACCTAGAGTGAATAAAACTTTTTACAGATCAGAATAAGGTGGTTTGGAAGAGGAGCAGTAAGAAAATAAAGGCATTACAGTAAAAATACAGCTCTTTCAGGTGCACTGAATAAGCCACAAGATTTTTAACTTTCTCCCTTCTCATCCCTCAGCTTTGAAAATGAACTTCAGAAATGCAAATCAAGAGCATATGCAGGCACAAAACCTCTACCTTCTTCGGAGCAGCACAGGGGAAAGGACTGGTACCAGGCCAACACAATAGCTCGCCAACAGCGGTACAAATCTGTGCATCTCTTCCTAAAGACTGACAAAACTGCATGTGCAATTATGTCAGAAGAGCAAGAGCCCCACCCCAGAGAGCTCTGTGGCCCTGTGATGCTTCCAAGTAAATCCTAGAACTTGAATTAAACTGAAGTCTATTTGCAAAAAAATTAGAAGTTTCATTCATCAATAGTAAAAAATAATTCTGTTTGCTGTTCCAAACAGCGGGGCCAGCCAACTGATCCCTCGACTCTCTTTCACTTGAACTAGCAAGCTATTCACGCTCCATTATTTCTCAGCAGAATACACATTTTGCATGACAGGTGAAACACCACAAGATGTCAGTCACAAAATCAACAAGAGAAACTGGAAAGCTAGAGAGAAACAGTTCAGGTGCGATCAGCTTGGTACAAGCCACAGCATCATCTGGCAACCACAGCAATTGTGCAAAATAACAATATTAAAAATAGAGCAAATTTTACAAAAAACAAATCCTGCTTATGCTATCCCCTCTTTACAAACAGCCCTGGTGAAAGAATCAGCTTTTCAGAGGTAATTATTTCTCCTGCAGTGAACAGACTACCTGAATACAAGGGTCATGTCTACCTTGCTTTTGTTCACTGTAACCTGTACTTAAGCATGCAGGCATACAGCTTGCTTTCTCTCTCCTTTTTTCTTTCAAAAATTCCATTTAAACATAGAACATTGTGAAGTAATCTTTATAAAAGCACTACCTATTGATATTCAGTTAAAACTAGACATTTCCTTATTGTCCCAGGGCAGCAAGTCATCAAAGCTTATTACACTGCATACATCTGATGGAGCAAACGTTTACCCCCGGGAGTTCATTATAGTGCAATTAAACTGCTTAATTACAACTGACATAAATGACTGATAGTAACTTCAGAGGGGAGGTAATATTTCTGTATGCCAACTTTTTCTAGATATTTAGAAGTGTGTAACAAAAAGGAAGAAAATAATAATAATTAAAAAAAAATAAAAATCAAGCCAACCTTGTGTGGTTCATGTCATCTTCATCACTGCTGCTGACTTCGTCACTTGATGAGGAATAGTCTGCTGCTTTTAAGAATGAGTTGGCACCGTCCTTCCCCTTGGCAAAGGAGCCTGGACTCTGAGTAAAGAAAACTCAGTTGATTATTTTTTTTCCCCCTCATGGAAGAACCCATTGCTAAACAGCGTGTGCAGTATTTTACTGTGCCAGCAAATATAGTTATTGTCACTTCCCCACCAAAAAAGCTTTATTAGCAAGCTGATGCTTTTGTTGGTCCATCACAAGTGAATGTTTCTCACAGGAAAGTGACCTAAGCCAAAACACCTGATTTTCCTAAAAGTTGAAAGGTGATTAACTTTAGTCAGTATGTTATTTTGAATCTCAAACATTTATGATTCAATCTTCACACTTTGCAGGAGCACAGAAGTACTTCCTTTTTCGCAGAAGAAAAGGAATCTCTGCACCAGGACTAAAAGATTACATTGGTTTGAGTTTCATTCTAGCTCTGAACTACCTTGAGGCTTGCGGGGCCATGCCTGAGCATAGGCTGTGCCTGTGCAGACTGGGTACGAAGCACCTTTGCGCTGGAAATGCAATACCAACACAGCACAGGGCAGTCAGACATCCCAGTCCTACAGGAACTCGTATATAGGCTTCCCACACACTATTGGCAATGGCCTAAACACAAGAGTCTTCTTCAAATCTCCAGTTCCAGACAAGCCAGGAGAGGCTGGGGACTCGGGTAAGCTGCAGCGGTCCCCTGCTGCCCAGCTCTGCATCCCCTGAAGCCACCCAGGTCTGCCTGCAAAGTTTTAAAATGCTAAGCATCCTGCAAACTTTTAAAATGCCAAGCATCCTGCAAACTTTTAAAATGCCAAGCATCCCACGTATGAGCTATTGCACAAGGCACCATGAGCTCTGGTTGTCTGGTAGGCATCCCCCTCCTTCCCTCAACACCACCAAAGAAAAGAAATGCCTCAGTAAATAAGACAGAGAAGTAGCAAATATCCCTTCCATCAGTGGCACATCAGCTGGTAGCACGTATTCCAGGCAGTTACACACTGGATATTTGCACAAGTCACTGGCATGGTCTTGACTTTTGGGCTGCATGACAAATGATCAATAAGTTCCGGAAATATTAAAGACATAGCCTTCCTTTCTAAAGATCTATGATCAGACGGGTTCAGGAAAACTGAACTCTCTGTCGACAACCTGAGCTGGACACAAGTCAGACCCGGACCGAAAGCCGATGAGACACGTTGATGCAGCAGTAAGCTCGAGCCAGCCCCACGCGGCCTCTCAGATGGACTCATTAGCAAGCAAACTCCAGCACCGACAGAGGAGCTGTCTGCATAGACATACCCTGAGTGAAAACTATGAATAAATCAAAAATATCAGTGGATTTAAAAGAACCTACTGCAATCTGGCCCAGGTGAAAAACTTTTTCAGACTTCTTATGCAGCTGTAAGTGGTTCTGGGACAAAGCGTTCTCTGCCTCAGCTGGTCCTGGATTCCCTGGGGGGGGGGGGGAAAAAAGTTTCTTTTTTAAAATGCATGTGCAGCAGAGTGAGAGAGGGGACCAGTAAGACAAACCACATATAGTTACCACCCAAAGCAGAAACCAGGCTGTGCTGACAAACTTCTTTTTTCTCTTTGTTGCAAAGGGAAATCTTTTTGCATTTCCCAGTAGTTCTGGATGCAACAATATTACATATATAGAGTGATACTGGTGCGGTTTAATGCTGCAAGAGTAAGACAAGTAGACCAAAACCTTGGCAACATGCTGCCACCACGCACCAGCAACAGTTCCATGGACCAGAAGGCAGCTTGCAAGGGAAAAAGGTGAGGCCATACTAATCCCCTCCTCTGGATCCTCTTCTTGTGGGGAGACAGCTCATCATATCAGCAACTGTCGGTCATATTCCAGCACTAAAGGTGCCACCCAGCTATATTCCTGTGACTGCAGACAGAAGGGGTCAGGGAGAGGGTACAGGAGCCTGGGCCCCTGATGCACATTTTCATGAGCAAATAGATGTGGTGCCAAGATCTGGCCTTCATAAAACTGTTGCACAAAACCAGTCTAAAGGGGCTGATTCTCTAAACCCAACTGGGCTGAGGGTAAACAGCTGCACTAAACTCCAGTCATGAGCATGGGGTCAAGCTAAAAGCAGAAGAGGATTCACCGCTTCCCGCAGCGTCACAGGGAGAACCCTTTTCCAGTCCCTGCTTCCCTTGGGGCACAGGGAGTGTCACTTCTCAGCTCCCACTTCCACTCTGCGCTGTGGGGAAGTAGGTAATAACAGCCCTCATTTTTGCAGAGAGCTGGCCCCTGCCGCGGGCCAACTCAGCGTTGGGTGGCACCTCGTGACACTCTGCCCAAGGTCGTGTACGGGTAGCAAGGAAGCTGCGGCACTATGCTTCCCTCCCAGCTGGCATGGGGACCTACACTTGCCACCATGCTTGCACAGCTATTGAATATCCAAGCAAACAAGACTAGAGGAGCTGGACTCCATCTGCATGTGCTGATGCTATGTTAGGACAGATGCTCGCTAGTGACTCTTCCCTTTCAATGCCCCCACTGCCCAAAAAGCTACCTGGGAAGCACAAAAGCAGCCTCAGAGAGATGCTGTCCTTTGCACACAATTCTTGATACACGTGAAAGGAGAGAAAGCAGATGTGCCCTCACTCTGCCACTGCAACACACTAGCCAGCTCAATGTCTACCTCGTTCAGCAATTTCTCCCATGACTATCCCACTGCTACCAACAGGACTCCTTGCAAGTTAAGGGGGAAGAATTCAAGCTCACACAAATTAGGATTTGTATTTGGTAATTTAGATAGTTTTATCACAATGGTTTCACGTATTCATGCATTTTGCAAAGCTTTTAAAATTCAGAATTCCTTATTGGTCAATG
Organism: Cariama cristata; assembly: GCF_000690535.1. NCBI lineage: Eukaryota > Metazoa > Chordata > Aves > Cariamiformes > Cariamidae > Cariama > Cariama cristata. Next base: position 31,547 of record NW_009628192.1, on the reverse strand, counting down.
AGTGCCTAAGCAACTCAGCAGAAGTATTAGCTTTAAAGTATTTATAGCCCTTTCCTGCCCAATTCATTATCCCTGTGGGTTTGGGAAAGCAACAAACTCTTTCTGGAACACCATATGCCAGAACTAGCAGTAATTTAATGACACTTAAGAACCCAAGGAGACAGTTTAAACCACAAGGGAGATTTTCTATTCTTTCCATTGCTGGTGAGGTTTTCATTTCCCCATGCCAAAATAGCACACGAGTTACACATCATGCAGACATTGCAAAGCTGAGCTGGGCTGTTGCACATTGTTCTTCTCTATGCTGTTATTCAAACATAAAATGACATAAGAGCAAAAAGAAACAAAACCCAAGCAGTTTAAAGTGTGCTTTGGATTCCTCTTGAAGCAAAGCTTCCTATTCTGTGTAGTTAGTTAAAGCAAAACTGGCTTGACGCTGTAAGTGTAATAAAGGAGCAATTTGTTCTTCGTTTATCAAGGGCTTGCAAAGTAACGATGTCAGCCTCAGTTTAAAAATAAATGACCTCAGCAGCTCACTGGTGTGGTTTCAGATCATTTTTTGCATCCACCCTGCTTCAAATTGGGCATGATTCCCCACATCCCCCATCTTTAGTAGTCAATCTCGATGCAAAGCATTGCAACACACCACTGGTTTGCAAGGAGCTACCCAAGAAATTGCCCTACAGTTGACCCACAGAAAACGCCCTTAGGAATAACAACAGAGGAACAAAGCTGTCCACTTCTGCTCCATGTCCCCATCTGCCAGAATCTCAGGTCACGTCTCAGGAACCAGAGTCTGTACCACAAAAAATCTGCACAACCATGAGCAAGCCCGCTGCGTTCCTACACCACTACAAGTGATACCAAGATAGCTTACAAAGTTGCACTTCGCTTAAATTGCATGAGGCTATCTCTACCTTTTAACTTCCTTTGCCCTTTTTTTTTTTTTTCCTTCAGTTCCACTATCTTTCTGCAAATAACAGAATATTGGAGGAATGTTTCATAAGGTGCTGTACAGAGCCTTAGGCTTCCTTCAGCCAGTACATTATTAGAGTGCAGAAATATTAGTGTGCAGCAACTGCGCATCTGTATCATCTTATCAGTGGGCAATGCAAAAAAGCAGCATACGGTTATGCAGAAAATGCCAATGGGTGAACATTAGTATTGAATTACATCTGTATGTCTGTAATGTTGGCTCTGCTGAGTTTCAGCGGTGTCAGTAAGTGCAATGGAACTGATTTTCTTCATTCCTTAATTGAGGCAATTCAAATTTTCTATATGGAAATATGTTCATAGTCACTTTGTAACTCAAAAGAGGAAGTGTTTATATTTTAGGAACATGGAACCATAAAATCCAGAGGTCTTTCAAAAGCCTATCACCAGAAGATATCATTAAAAAAAATATGCCATTTGCAATGTAGCACTTGACACCCTGCAGAAGCCCGTTTCGAGTGATAGGAATTTTGCACATTTTGACTGATGAATCTTTGACTTCGGAATCACCTGAGGTTGACCGGCTGCTCTGATGAGATCCCATCTCCCACTGCTTGTTGCCAGGAGTGCTGCTGCTGCTGTTTAGCTTCAGAGCATGTCCCCCGGGGGATGACTGATGAGTATTACTAAACAGAAAGACAAAAAGCAGATCAGACTATCTTTCATGCAGGGACACAGACTGGAACGGACCTCCTAGGCCACTGAATCGAGTTCCCTGCTGTTACTGTATGATATAATCCTCCTGATAAACAAAAATTTTATACTCATTGCTGCTCCAAACAGGGCCACCCAGTAGCGAGAGAAGAAGATGGAAGGGACAGTTTCCTTTGGGCAGTCATTCTGGGAAATTACAGAGATTCTCAAGTCATTACAAAATATCCTACAATATGTACTTCTCCCTACTATACTATCCTACTATATGTACATCTCTTCACACGCGTGTCACTCCTGATTCCAAAACCTCATGGCTTTTACAAATAATGAAACCTGCTCCAGTACCGTCCCAGAGGATAGGTCATCACCCACTTATCAGTGGAGAAAGGAATGCATCGGACAGTAAAACAAGCTGCCAAGCTTGTGAAGTAAAACAGTGACTCGCCCAGAAACCCAGCCTCAGAAGCCACTCACTTGTAAAACTGTGGTTTACTTAACATGTTTCTTTTCTGCTTTGCCTCCTATAACTCCTAAGTAGAGAGTATTTAGGGCTTGACTTTTAAGTAAAGTTATTTCAGATGGTATTTTTGACTCTGGCTCATCAGAAGTGCCGCACATTGTTTTGTTATGTCAGCTAAATCTACTTCCCTTTCAAATCTCTCCAACCCTGTTTTCTCACAGCATTATGTTCCCTGATTAGACATCCAGTGGGGGCTACCCTTTACCACTGAGCTCTCTGCATCCTTGGTCTTTTCTCCTGGGATATGAAAAAAGTACAGTAGCCTTAAGGGCAGACTGCCAAAATAGTCAAGATACATCTACAGACAGACTGTTCAAGCTATTACCAGAAAAAACAAAGTTACAGGCACAAGCTTCACAAGCTATAATAGTAAATGTCTATACAGGGAGTCGGGGCCAGATCCCCGCACACCAAAGTATCCAAACACCTAACTCCCTTTTGGAACCAATGGCACTGGAGCTGATGTAGAGCATCTGCAAGAGCATCCAGGCAGCCCTGACCGGCTCCGCTCCCACCTGCCATCATGAGTGTCGACAGGCTAGGATCTCAAGTAACCTGCACCTTCAGCAGCCACTTACTCTGATGTGAAGGGAAAGTAAAGTATCACCAACTAACAAGAAGTTAAATGACTGCATGAGATGCTGCCCGTTAACTGTGAAACAGATGCACAACTCGCATGCCACCCACTCGGGAAGGCCAAACAGGCTGAACTAAATGAAACAACTCATTGCAGGAATTATTACAGATGGAACAGCCCTTATATATTAAAGATGCTGCTTTCCAATAGAAGACAGAACTACCTTGCATGTAAAGGAGGAGGAGATCTACAAGAGGCTTGTTTCTCTTTAAATCAGTTATGTCAATCATTAAAAGGAAGCTGGCTCAGACACTTCCCTCAGGTTTAAGATCAGGAAGTTTGGTTAGTTATTTTTGTGGACAAACTGACTCAAAAGACAAAATAATTGTAACTGTTATTAAATGAGGTATGAACTCAAGTCAGTTTTAGAGTTACTGAGGTTATGGTTTTGTTTTTAATAAATCAGCTTTAGTTTTCCTATTGACAATAAATCAGCATTAGTATAAGCATAAAACACTTAAGAGCTTACCTTGAAAGGCATCTCTGATGGCCAGGCTGATCCCTGCTGTAAAATTTAGAGGTTGTCCTTTCTGGAACCTTAAGGATTTAATCAAATGTTTTAAGGTTGCTACTGATACTTTAGACTCAGTTAATAAACCTAATGCTTACCCTCTATCAATGCAATAATAAGACTAACCAACATAAATGAATAACGCTTCAGTGGGACCTGTGGAAAGGTCTTCCATGATATCAACACTGGAAGCTGCAAGTCAGCAGCAGGCGCTTCCAATTTGCTCCAAGCCTGTGCAATCTATCAGGATGCAGACTGCAAGTGGTTTGCACCTTTCCTTACAGTCAGCATTATTCTTGGTCAATATTTAAAGCAGACAGGGAAAGGCATCTGCAGTCACTTAATGCAGCTTTCCCTAGGTGGTGCATTACCTTATGTTGCTACCAAAGGGTTGGGGGAAGGGAGAGACACACACACACCCCCCTCCCTCCCAATTGCAAAATAATAAAATAAATACACGCACACATGCATATACACATCCCTGCACAAAGGTTCTTGTACTTCTTCTTAGAAATTCTGTTAAAATGAGAAATACACCATCACCTGAGTTACACAAACTATTGAGCTTTTCTGCAACAAGCCAGATTTTTCACACAAAGGGCAGCTACAAATACTTGGTCTAACAAAACAAGCGTATCTGCACTTGCAGATCCCACAGATACTCTACACACATAAACTCAGAACACTGACCTGTTTATAAATTTGTACCTTCTTTCTAGATTACTGAGACCCAGTTAATGTACAAGCAATGAGATTTTCACTGAGTTTCGTGAAGCCCAGAGGAGGAATACTACACAGCACAGGGGAACCGAGCGGAGTGCTATTAACCACCAACAGTGCCAAACACCCCGAGTTTCACATACCTTTGGGGGTTGTTCTTCATTCTGACTCACGTTCCAGAATACGTCATCCTGCAAAGGGCTGAGTGGTGTCGTCACCATATCTGACAGTGAACTGCTGTGGTACACATCCTTACTGGCCCGGAAATTTTCACACTTGAAACAAATGAAATACACGTTGAATTTTACTTCCCTGCCTATGTAACAGGTCCCAATCTCAACAGATATCAATGGTTCTTTCTGAGATCAAGTTTTTAGTAAACATACAAGGAGTTTAGATACAGCCCTACTCACCCTTGTTCACTGTGAAGTTATTCATTTCCAGCATATTAGCATGTTAGGCACAAATCTTTCAAGGTGAAGAGCACAATAAAAAGAAATCGTAAAAACATCTATGCTGTACATGTATCTCCCCTTCTTAAATCTATGGAGATGCTAATAGGTCATCGGCAATGGACAGTGAATTAGTCAACTGGATGATGCAAAAATTACTGTTGAATAAGTATATTTCATTCAAATCTGACCAATGCTTCCACTTCAGAATTTAGATAGTATAATCACTGGGGGAACCCACCTGCCCTAAGTTAGATGTTGACTTCCAAACTAGACTTTGCAAGCCCACCATCAACCTAGAGTCAATGGAGAAAAACCACCAGCTGGAAGCGCTTTCAACTCTCCAGTGGTTACGAGGGTGCCCTGGCCCTCCTCTGTAACAGACTTTTCAATTGCCTGAAAAAAAATCAAACTTGAGAACACAGTAAGAAAGAAATAAGAAACTATGCTCAGACTACACCTCATAGGTAGTCATGCCCAGGTGCTCCCATTGCAACTGCCTGCATTTAAAAGATATCTTCAAAGGTATCAAATTAGAGCATTAGTATAACAAATGCCCTAAGCACGGTGGGAGGCAGAGGGAGAGGAAGAAATCAAATCACTGCCTTAAAAAGACTTCATTCCAAGGGAACAACAAGTCAGCAGTGTAAAACTTAACTAAAATACTCTGGTCCTCTGGTTCTTTCTGTATTTAAAAGAAGAAAAAAAGAAAAAAAAAGAAAGAGAAAAGAAGGAAAGCTCCCTTAAATTCTACACACTAATGATCTGTTACACTGGCATCTTCCAAAGGGGAAGAAAGGCAGAGAGCTAAAAATGTCAACTGAATGTACTGATCCTCCCTGAAATGAGAAATCCTCTTGGACACAAGACCAAGACAGAACACATGGAAGTGCTGTGTGAGCTGAGTCCATCTTGAGGGATTGCTATGCTAGAACCAATTTGATGTTACAGAAATAGAAAAAAATATTAGAGAAATGCCTGAAGCTATACCACTTTGTGCTTTATCTTGTCAGATCTCCCATGCAAAGCAAGACTGGGGCTCTCCGGAGACACCCTTTTTAATGCCATCGGCTGATGTCCTTCCCATGTCAGGAGGGAGCCCGTGCCCTGGCGTGCTAGCACACCTCTGCTGGGAGGCACCCCTGTCTCAAACACATGGCAAGATCAATATCCCACCACTTGCAGGCCTAAGAAAGAGACTAGCAATTTTTGTCTAAGTTCAAACTTTTGTGTCCCAACTGAGTTACTGCAACTCAGATCAGAGGCAGCTGCAGTTCAGTTTCCACAAAGAATGACTCAGATGAATGTTTTAGTGATTTATCAGCCCAAGTCTGTAAAATTCTCCAGTTCCTCAGTCTTAAAAAGTAAAATACAGTAACTGAGAACTGCGCACAGCTTTTCAATAATATAATATGATTACGAACTCCCTATAACTCTAGAAGACTAATTATTTCATGGGAACAATGTTCAAAATCACTTAAATATTGACAGGTAGTAATTCTAAAACTAGTTAAAGATATCAAACATCCATTCAAACGTCCCATCACAACCTCCCAGACCAGCAAGGCAAAGTCAACTGTTGAAAAACAGTCCTGAGAAGTTCACCTGGTTAAATATTCAGGTGCTTTTTCTGCCTTTTTGGGACAATATGTTCTGTTGACTCCCTTTACAGAAAATAGCTTTTTCAGCAGTTACAACATCTCATAATCCATGTCCTTTCATTTTGTCAAGATTACTTTTTTGTCCAACATGATTGTCACTAATAATAGTTTTTAGTTAACCAGAATTATTTCAACAGCAAAGTGTTCCCCTCAAATGATTCCTCGTGGTAATAGGAATAGGTTTTATAGCAAGTGTATTATTATCAGAATATAGGAAGATTATTTTTTTTCTTGACACTTTTTCAACAAGATACTTACTTTTCTTCCTAAATTCCAGCTTTTGAGTCCTGCAGACTACCAGAAAACTATTTGTGCTTAAAAGCATGGATGAGCTTTGCTGAATCACGATATAAGTGACTGGATATATCTCAGTTTTACAGATAAAATAATTTGTATGGGACTGGGGTGGGGGGGAAACAACCAAAAAAATCCCCTAACAATGATTCTAAACTACTGAGACTTGAGCCTTAAATTGTTTTTATTATAAGTAATACCGAAAGAACAGCAGCTCCTCACACACACAGAAAGCACTGGTAGACAAAAGTGTTGCCTTACATGTCTTCAAACCATAAAGGCACACCTAACAGAGCTAAGGAAAAAGACACTTTGCTCCCTGAAATTATAGCATAAGGTGATTTAAGTACAAAAGACTGATTACTAGAGTTAGTTTAAAAAGATTTAGGAGCAAGAAGCTTTACAAAGACAGGCTGCACTGCTTTTTTGGAGGATGCCCAAGTTACTAATTTGAACTGAATCTACATACAGGGAGAACTTATCTGCAAAGTTGCAAAACAGCATAAGGAAAAGGATTTTCTTAAACTTCTGAGCAGATCTGCTCTGGGATATTGAGTCAATCCATGACCTAATGCACAGCTAGTTCTTCTAATATGGTTAGCTTTCTTGTTCTGTTTCAGCCACATTACTCCAGACAACAGAGGACATCTAGCTAGAAAATCCTACAGGAAAACTAGAGTCAATTAAAAAATGGAGTTCAGTTCAGACGTGAGCCAAATTCCTCCACAAGACAGTCAGGTGGCAGGAGATGCTGAGCTGAGAAACAGACTCAGTGACTTTGTTCAAGAAGTCTCTGTGAAATTCTGCAGGTAGCCCAGAACGGCTCATCCCACACCACCACCACGAGAGAGCCAGATCTGCTACTGTGCTGCAGCAAACACAAAACAGGTACAAAATGGGCAAAAATGGTACACTCTGATCTGGCAGTATCTCACATTTCCCCTACCAGATAGATAGGATACAAGTCACTGAGAAATCATGCTCCCTGCACCTCAGGGGCTGTGTTAAGATTTCCAGTGAAATAATTTTGAGAGAGGTTTGGGCAACCAGGACATGCCACAAAATCTCACAGAGTATGTTCATTTAAAATAAGAAGTCATTTTTTCTGAGCAGAGCAATGATGACAGATGACCCCTCTCTGACAAACCTGGCTGGAAGTTCTTCAGCACAGACATCTGTGATGAATTCAGCTTGCATTTTAACTCTGCAGTTCACTTTTATTTTAAAACAACAAGGCACCCATGTATCAAACTTCCCAAGTACACTGCTGCGAGTCTTTTTAATCTCCAGATGACTAGCTGGCCCATCACTCATATTGCCTTAACACTTCATATAGTTAATGCAGGCAGCGTATCCAAATATGCGGCTATTAGCATCAACAGCTGCTGCCAACCAGCGAAAGGAAACACAACCCTTCAGAGGATTTCTAAATTACCCATTAAAGTTCATCTGGTCTCCATGCTAACACAGAAGGTAAGAGTACAGATTGGCTTCTCCCTGTCCACACGGTCTCTATCAGCTGCAGCACTGACTTGTGAGTAGGTAACAGGGCAGCTACCAGCAGGGAGTGAAATCACACGGTAACAAATGTGTATCCCTTGCTGCTATTATCCTTAAGTAGCACCATCAGTTTAAACAGCGTAAAATTTTTATAGTGTAGTTTCCATCAAGGAACGTGAAAGAGGTTGGTAAATACTGCTTCATTCCACACCACTCCCCTCTCGGCAACTGGGAGAGGTACTACCAAACAGGGAAGCACTGACAGGGTGCAAAGGAATGAAGTGACTTGTCCCAGGTGATGCAGCCAGCCTAGAATATAGCTCCTTTCATCCCAGGAGTGGCATTTTAACAAGGCAGGACTAACCTCTGTACAGCCACCGTGCTCCTGCAGAATCCCAAACACCTTGCAATAACTACAGACTCTCCCACTTCTATTACAGGGCTGAAATATTCACTTCAAGGAAGCTGCCAGCCTCTACCCAAGGCTAATATACAAATGTCCTTCTTGTAGACCTTGCAACAGCTCTCCAGTGATTCGATGCTACAAGCCAGGCCATCAACTCAGTCCGGTTACAATACTCATGACTTGATATGACAAACAGCCCCTGGAAAAAAGGACGTGAAAAGATACACAAATATTTTCCCAGGTAAAAGACACCAGGTGAAACAGGGCCTTTCCTCTCCCAACAGCTGTCTATGGTGATTTTTCCATCATCACCAAACAGCAGCCTGAACAGGAAAGGCACAGGGAGGCTTTGACTTAAAGATGCTAACAGCCAGCTATTTGCCTCCCACAGACTCACTCCAGGGCATAAACAGAAGCAGAAGGATAGGGGAGAGCTAGGCTAGGGAGTCTGATCTGTGAGGACCAAGTGAAGGTGAAGGCTCTTGGTGAAGGAGCAGTTCTGGAGTGCTTTGTGATGCACAGCCCAAATAAAATGCAGAATGAGAGAATGGTGCTATGAGGAGGGCTGACTCAGGACATGCTGAGCCTGACATGCCCAGTACACAGAGCTCCTAATGAGGGCACAATTTTTAAGGCACTTCTGTATCTTGCTTTTTAAGGGACTGTCCATAACCTGCTGGGCAACTTCAACCACCCCAACATCTGCAGGAAAAGTAGCATGGCAAGCTGTAGGCAATCCAGGAGACTCCTGGAGTACATCGAGGATAACTTCTTAAGCCAGGTAACAGACAGCTGTACCAGAGGGGATGCGATACTGAAGCACCTCTTCTCTGAGGAAAGGCTGAGAGAGTTGGGGTTGTTCAGCTTGGAGAAGAGAAGGCTCCAGGGAGACCTTATAGCAGGCTTCCAGTACCTAAAGGGGCCTAGAGGAAAGCTGGGGAAGGACTTTTTAGTAGGGCCTGTTGCGACAGGACAAGGGGCAATGGTTTTAAGCTAAGAGAAGGTAGATTCAGACTAGATCTAAGGAAGAAATTCTTCACAATGAGGGTGGTGAAACACTGGAACAGGTTGCCCAGAGAAGTGGTAGATGCCCCATCCCTGGAAACATTCAAGGTCATGCTGGACGGGGCTCTGAGCAACCTGATCTGGTTGAAGATGTCCCTGCTCATTGCAGGGGGGTTGGACTAGATGACCTTTACAGGTCCCTTCCAACCCAAAGCATTCTGTGATTCTATGATCTTCCATGCAGGATGTTCTCCAGAAGCTCACGCCAAGCAAGATTTCAGTGGCCAGCACTGAGCTTAAGAAAAGCTTGGGATAATGCAACCTAGCCTCATAGTAGTAACCCATAATTGCAGGTAGCTTCAAAGAAGCACACGGGCCCACCTTGCTGCTTGGGCTCAGCAGTGAGGCAGCATGACATGCTCTGAAAGCAGCTGCGCTGAAACTAATAATTCATCCTCCTCTGTGGTCTTTGACTCCAAGATCCAACGCACAAGGAAGAGAGGCCACAAGATGCCACAGCAGTACACAAACAATGACTAAGCCTGATCCAAATGCCACTCTGCTATGTGTACCACTAGCTAAATCCCACAGAAGCAACTGGAGAGATGGATATACAGCTTTCGATCCATCCATCCAGGAGTCCAGCACAAACTGAGAGCTGCCGAGAATACAACAAGCGCTATGATTGTACATCCTTGTTGAGGGGGTGAATGAATGCACAAATGAAATACTGCGGGGAACTGTAAAGGCAGTAACATTACTCCTGTCATTGCAAGTTTTCAAAGCAAGTGGAAACTTCCAGCGTAAATGAGCTGTGCTCACACTTACAGTAGTTTATTCCACTTCTGTTTGCCGTCTTGTTTTACTTTTGCTCACACATGCTTACAGTCCCTTCACAAGTGGCTGGAGAAAAAAGTAACTGCAGTCTAAGTTAATTATTTCATACACTGTGAAAGAGGAGGACATTGAAAGGAAGCCAAGTTTTTGGGCACACATGCTACCCAGAACTGGTAGAAACAGCAGGAGCTAAAACGTTCTGAGAGAAGGATTCCAATGCAGAACTTTTATCAGAGTGCTTTCACTGTATAGGTACTGTTTAGGTACCACTTCTACCTCTAATACAGAAATTTTTCGAACCACAGACCTTCTGGCCTCTACCCACATGCAAAATCTGACTCTGCATTGGTCCTTATTGCATGTCCACATACTTCTAGATTATTTCATAAGATCACTAACAATCTTGCTTGTTTATATGGTCTTCAGGGATGAAAATTCTGGCTTTGGATTTGTTTTGTAAAGTGCCATATATATTTATGGCACCATATAAATAATATATCATCCAGGGACTGCAACAGCGCAGTCATTCAAGCTTTCTGTGAAATACCTAAGAGTAATATCATGGAATCAGCAATCAGGCATCAAGCATATAAAAATAACGGTTATTTAACCCTGATCTGCAGTGCCTAAGTATAATTCCATGTAGAACTTAGCAGCATGTAGTGGCACTAAAAACCTCTGAGCCAGTTTTCATAGGCCTCAGCCATTTGTGCCAGAAGCGAAGAGTATCAGGTTTCTGATGCACAGTTCTGGTTCGGAACCAGCCGTGCTTTCTCCTTGCCGTCTGGGGCAGCAGTACCGTACCTGTACTAACACGGCTCTCTGCGGCGCGGGGGTGCAAGGGCTGGAACTGCTGCCAGATCCCATCCTGGCGTGTGGCGTGGCTTCGTGCCCCAGCACCGCTGGCCACTGGAGGGAAGGCTGGATGCTGTCACTTTTCTTGTTTCGGTCCTCGGCCTGAGAAGGAGAAAAGCAGCAGCGTGTGGCACACTGAGCCTCAGGCTTTGCAGCCTGGATGTTCTCCAACAGCAGCACAGTGCACACCGACTGCGATGGACCTCCCCATCGGGGAGAGGTCAGCCCTGGCACAATATGAATCGTTATTGCCTCTCCATTTGCAACCCTTCCTTTCCCATCACGTTTCCAAACTGCAACAAGGAGAAGGGCCAGAGTTGCCATCTGCTGTGTTCTAGGCCATCCCATTTGCTGCAGGCTGCGATTTTAGCTGGGAGGAATCTTCTGTCTGTATTTACTTATCTTTGACAACATGCAGCCTGTTTTGCTGTGCATTTATTACCCTCTTCTACAACGCTGACATTATTGCATGTTGCTTTATACTTTAAAACACTTCTAACACTGTATCTTTTGGTATGTTACTTGCACTATGGAAAAGACCAAGGAACATGATCTAGAAGGAATAAAGGTACTTTTATTTCCTGAGGCCATTGCTCATTACAAAAATCTTCATCCTGTGGTTTGACCCCACTACTCTTTCCAGTTTCATTCAACATGACAAATTCCCATTCTCTACTGTAAATCTTTAGCATATCCTCTGATTCAGCAGCCTAGAAACAGCTCTACACAGTAAACCAGAGATTAATGCCATGAAAACACCCGATTATCTGTGTCTGGGTGGGCATTCTTAATGGTATCTCTCACTATATCTGGATGTTTCTGCCTGTGTCAGGAAGGTAAGCATATTCTTAACATAGCCTAAGAAACTGCTGAGGAGATGGAAAACTATTCCACTTAGTCTCACAGATCCCGATTGGGGAAAAAAAGAACACCAAAAAAAACCGCACACACAAAAAAAACCCCTTATTAAAACAGCAACCACAGCCAAATACCATGAAATTCTAGCCCCAGTGAGCTTGATCATTTTACTGCTCTTGAGGCCAGATTTTCATTATGTGCAACTCCTAATAATGAAAGACAAATTTTACCATAAGCAACAAAGAAAACGTAAAGGCTAGATAGGACACTTTACCTACCACCTCTGTGCCCAAAGGGGGCTTGCATACACTGTGATCCAGCTGCAAACTCATGCAGCTGACTCTCTGGGCTCCCAGAACTGATGCCAGCCCCTATCCAGGCACTGAACTAGTGCAGTGTCAAGCCCGAGCTAGAAGTCCTTCCCTCTCAGCTCATTCCCTCCAGTGCCGGCAAGAGCAGATGTAGCCCAGAGCGAGCTCACATCTACATCTGCACACAGCTTGGGAAACCCACCCGAACCTGCCTGCGACAGGATGAGCACAATGGCAAAGACAAGGAACTGCCAAGAAAGGGTTCTGTGGCCCCAAACATTAAACTTGAGGTATTGGAGGGCTTTAGGGTCTTCTGTTTTTTAATGCCTCAATGCAACAATAATTCTGGAGAGTTTTTGTATATCAGTATTTGGTCCTGCAAATGCCACTGAGCCCTAAAAATTATGCAAACAAACTTGCTCTTGAGTAGGCTCTCTCTATCCCCATGTAGATCTCTCCCAACAGAAAAACTAGCATCTCTTTGGCTAATAAACTGGGAAATATCAGTGTCAACAGGAACAAATTCACTGAGTTATCACTGCTAAAACCAGTCAAAACTTCAAAGCATTTTAAAACTGTTTTGAACAATTAAGACTGCTGACATAATTATGAAGTCTCAAACTTCAACTAAAAAAAATGCAACTCTGTGCCACTAATTATGATTTTAGTAAGGATCTGTGACTTCTCACAAGTTCTGAGATTAAATAAATAATACTGTAAAATAATTTGTCCTTAAAACTACAGTATATTATGGTAGCCATAACAAGAGTCTCATGCTGTGAACCCAAAATGCAGGCAGCACTTTATCTGCAACTAGTGATATTCTATTTCCTCCCTAAATTAAAGTTATCAGTGACTGCACACTCAATTCCATAATGCATTTCATTCGGTTACAAAGGGGTCATTTACAAAACACATGCCAAAATCAGAGATGAGTATTTAAGCTGACATTTTGCAGTTCTGTTGACTTCTAACTACAATGAAGTAGAAAAGAAAGTTAAATTAACTCAATTGAGTTGCATTTTCTCCACACCCACCGAAAGCCTAGGGAAGATAAAGCATTTCTATTGACTTTGATGTTGTCTATTTATCAAAAGCAGCTTACTTCTCTGTCCACACCCAATTTAACCCCCAGCTGGAATAAGACCCAGCCCTCCACCATCAAATAAATACTGATTTCAAGAGGAGTTCATTCCAATTTCAGTAACGATTTGTTTAATCAGTCAATGCAATAAAGTCTTTGGAGCGAGGGCATTTGGGGTTTTGACAGTTAAGTTGTACTTCAAACAGAATGATTCTCTTGTTTTCACAAACTGTTACTCTAACAAGGAGCTTAATCTCTTTTGTTTTCCTGATTTCATATTGCTGCTTAGCTGTTCGCAGACTCTATTCAGTTTTCAAAACTCATCATTTCAACACTCCTCACAGTTTCATTTAACTGTTTATCAATATAGAAAATTTCAGCTAAGGGACTCGGTTGCAGCATACACGCACATGTGCATACACATGAAGAGGTGACAAAGAGGGTACTTGCTTAAAGACTGCAGTAAGATGTTAAGAAGCAGCGCTCTGCACCCCTGCTACATACGTGTGCATGAGCTCTACTCCTGCCTTTGCTTGGGTGTTTTGGGAAGATGCTTTGCCATGAATGCAGAGATCATCACATCCACTATTCTACTTAGAACACAGCCACTTGAGGAGGCATCTGTGAGCTGCTGTCAATTTCTGACATTGACCCAGACTTCAGTAACACAACAAGTCACACCAGCTGTAGAGTTGGGCTCACAAGTTGGGGTTATATCAGAAAGAAAAATAAGTGTGCTAGGAATGATGAGATAACATATGTGCAATGGACCCGTAGCTTTTCACACTATGGTAACAATAAGAACAACCACCTGGGAGGCAGAAATACTTTCAGAGTTAGCAAAAGAGCAGAATGGATTGCAACTCTTAATCAAGGACTACACGTGGCTACCCCTGATCCATCAAGTCTTAGCCACTGAAAATCCTGGAGACAAACAACAAGAAAAGGCATCATAGTGTGACACTGGGGCACAGAGATCTCTGCTTGGGAGGCACAATGCCATTCTGTGTCTGGGTCAATTCTGTGAACCTTAACATCAGGCAAACACATCTGTTAAACCTCAGATGATATTACCTTAATTCACTCCTCTTTGGAAGACAAGGGAATGACATTTCGTTGATCAGAAGGACCCTGTTTCTCCATTCATCAGTCAAACCCTTCTCTGAACTCGAGCAGATGTGACAGAACAACCTTTCCTTTCCCTTATCCTCTACATTAATGGAAACCAAAGGCTTTACTGCAGCATAAGTGCATAGTAAGACACAGTTCAGGCTCCAGATTTAGGTTTAAAGATCAGTCTGTTCTGTGCTTCAGCATTACCACAGCATCATAAACTGCAAAGCACCAAAATGCCACATTGGCTGAAACGGTACCTCTTTGCTTGTGCTGTTTGATGGAGGATGCACCGCTGAATTTGAACTCTTGGAAGGTTCCTTCTTCTTCTGCTTGTGGTCATGCTGGAGAGACAGCAGCTGTGTCTGATCTTTGGGGAGAGTTCGATGCACCTTCCTGTTGTGCTGCACATCTTCCACCTTCTGAAAGCAAAGAGTGATGAACCTCAGAGACAGCAATGCCTTGGAGGACAACCAAGTTGACCACTGGAAATACTGGCTTTTCAAAGAACAAAGCGAGCACAATTCCAGCAGGGCTGACAGAAGAGCCACAACCCCAAGTAACAGGAAGCGTAAAGTGACGCCAAACACTGTGTTTGGTTTTTGAGGCAGCATGTCAGAAAACTGTATTTTTTTTTTTTTTTTTACTATTCCTAAAACCAGAGGGCTTAAATCAAACACTCCATCCTTCTGTTTGAATACAAATCAGTTTGCTGCTGAAACATTAGAAAAACATTGTGGCCAAGGTGCCAGACTTGGTAACAAGACTTCAGCATTAAAATTAACCTCTGCTCCATTTTTATTCATGAAAAAGAAACAGTCCTGGTTACAACCCGAACAGAAACTGGAGACTGGAGATTTAAGCTTAGGTTGAGCTGCTGCTGGAAGCTTTCAGGATAAAGATATTTTAAATCAGATTGAAGTGCCTGAAGACCATTTCAGCACAGAGAAACGGCAGGGACAGAAGTGGGAGAGGCAGTGTCATTGCTGTAGATAAGGAGGATGACTCAGTAACACAACGGCTGAATCTGAGAACAAGAGGCAGTAAACGCAAAAAAGTCCCTCTCTGGTCTGTGACTCAGAGGATGAGAACACCCTCAGGGAACTGAGAAAGGTATCAGCTACAGGAACAGGGAAGCTGCGAACTGCTGTCAGTAAACACTTGTTTCATACCTGCTTCTTTTCTGATTTCCTCTGGCCATCTACTATGAACCGTTCATCCTCCACAGCCCTTTTGTCTTCTTTACACCTCTCCTCTTTCCTCTGAACGGCGTTAGCCTCTGGCCACCTCTGCTCACACTCCTGCTGCCTTCGCAGCTCCTGCTCTCGCCGCTGATGCTGGAAGAGAGCCAGGGAATAACATTGCTTATTTTACTTTATTTTTGTACCCACCAATTACTTATGCCAGTGCTCATTAATCACAAGGCCCATTTCCTGCTACGCCGTCACTAATAGGGGATAGCTGATACACTGCACAGCAGAAGCAGACAGCCACAAGCTGCCACCACAACGGCTGCCAAACCTGAAGTGAAACCTTTGCCCTTTTGGCAGCTGAGGGCAGATCTGCCATTCATTTAAGCAGGCATGCGACATCTCTGTGATGGTCGGCAGCTAATCTAATGACAAATGTCTTCCCATCATTTTAAGAAGGAAGGGTTTTTCCAGAGCCTGCCCTCCCCGTTTTGCTGGAGGAGCACTGCGCTTCACAAATGCCAGCTCCGGAGCGTTTGCACAATGCTTGAATTTCGTCAGATAATCATGAGAAGAGACACATTGGTGATTTAGCAATGCCTCCAACACCATAGTGTGTCAGACAGCTAAAAAGGCAGCAGTTATCTTATAACATCTTAAAGAGAAGCGGGCCCAGTACTCCGGATCAGACAGACTCCGAATTGGGCAATGCACATGAGAAAGAAATCGGGATCTCTCAGCCCACCTGCCTGGGCTTCCACCACCAAACTCAAGCAAAATGCCCTTCCACTCCCAAAGCTCAGAGCAGGTTGCCAGCAGGAAAAGGACATCCTGTTTAAAATCATTTAAAAATCATTGCGTTCAAAAGTGACACACTTTTCCCAAGGCAAAAGATGACAATCCAGGTTGTGCTGACAATTTAACACAGCCTTTTTGCCTTTCAAAGCCTACTCTCTACAGGCACAGTTTTTTATTTGTGATGAGACATGGAACAACAATACAAGCCAGTCCCTACATCCTCCAGCCTCCTCCTCTGCTCTTTCTGCTGCTCGATCCGTTTCTGCCGCTCTGTTAGCAGCTGCTTCTTGTATTTCTCCTGGTCCTTCAGCTGCTGCTGCTGGCGATGAGGGTCAGAACGGTTTTTGTTCTCCTGCTGCAGCCTCAGAAATTCACGGCGGAGAGTTGACTCCCCCGGGAGATTAACTATGGAGCTGAAACAAAGGGGAGGTTTCTACATGACTAAACATAACATTAAATAGAGAATATAAGGTGCATTGGGAATTGCTTGTTGTCCTGTGTTAGCAAGTTAAGATATTCCAATAAATCTTCAGCATCTTGACTATTCATCCGCACTTACTGTGCTACAAAACAGCCTGAAGCAGATTATTGGGTCCTTCATTTGAGAGTTTCTTCCCTACTGCAGGGGAACTAAGCAGCAGGTTATTACAGACACCTTATACTCAGCAGTTATATTTGATAGCTACGAAACAGTTAAAGCTACCAAAGGGGACGCAGGAGATAAGGAATTCAGAGCAAGTTAAGAAAGTCATTCTTGCTGAGGAGGGTTGCTTTCAATGGGAACAGCTTGAGCAGTCAAATTTTCTATTCCAGTAATAAAATTAACCTTGGTTCTCCTTCATCTTCATTCAGCTCATCATCTTCTTCCTCACTTCCACTGTAATCATAGTCCGTTTCTTCTAAAAGAGAGAACAATAAACAAACCTCAGTGGAGGATGCTGTTATTTAAGATACGATCTTGAACTTTGTTTCTAAGCACTCAATCTGAACTACATGTTTTTTTTTTAAAAGCCACAGGTTGCACTGGGAGGCTGAAGGGAGGCAAGATATCCACGTACATAATTCAAAATCTAGTTCAAATAATGTTTCAGGGTGGCCCCTTTACACACTCCCACCTTTTCCCTTGGCTGACTGTATTGGTTTTGCAAAACTAACCTATTTCCATAATCTGAAATAAATTAGGCTAAACCCACAGAGAAATCCAACCCCCATAACAACACCAGCAGAGGGATTCTTCAGAAAGAAATTTAGATAGGACATAAAAGACTTGTACTGCCCTGCTCTACTATTGTATACCTGTTGTATGGCTAAGCTGAGGCCTTCAGTAAATCCAGGTTTCCTTTTGTATTAAAGTGACTAATTAAACAACAAAATAGGGATAATAAATCAATGCTAGTTGTAGCACAGTGGTTCAGAAGAAGCTGACTGATACTTTTAAAGTTCTCTTCAAGACTAACAGGAAGGCAGCTTTTAAGCGGTAATTTCAAACTGGTCCTACTCTGCATTGCTGGCTATATGGCATGCTAAAGTGGGACTGAAATTTTTTTGAAGTCACTATTTTGAAGGGTATAGTCTGGCAATTTTGCACTGTTCTCCCTTTTCAGTGGAGTTTTGATTAAAAATAGCACTTTTCAGGTCAAAAGATAGCTATCCATCAAAAAGTGATTGTTATCATTGCATTCCACCCCCCCCAAAGCATTTGTGAGAAACTCTTAACTCGCTCTCTTTTCATTTGAATGTGCTGAGATTCATAGCTGAAAGAGGTGGCGAATTTGCAACTACTATTGGAGTCAGTAAATCTACAATGCAACAGAAATTTCATTTTAGGCACAAATATTCCTGTTGTCAAATAAATACTTGGAGTTTCTAAGTCACTTTCCAACTGTCTAGTGCTCTCTGAGTTTGCCGTCATAGTCACTGATCTTCACAGTGTCCCTGTCAGTATAAAATATACAGAAGAGGAAGAGGGGAAAGAGAGCAGGGAAAATTGGTGGTCAACAGGCTACGGCTCTCTCTCCACTTTGCACTGCCCTTAGTCTCCTGTGCACAGGCATTTATACAAGTATCATCCCTGGTCCAGCACTGTTTCTTCCCGGTTTTGCTCTGAAGAGTAATGCTAGCATTTGGAACAAACTCAGAGTCTCTCTTTTTCTTCAGCCACCCTGTGAAGCAGATGATTCATTATAGCCATTTGTGTTTTGCTGGAGCTTGGAGGCCTTCTTGAGGTCTCTTTCATGCACTCCACTGCAAAACACTTAAAAAGCACTTCTGCCCCCAAAGAACTCGCAAGCTAAAATTATACGGAGGGGCAACAGGTAAATTAAATGGATCAGGGACAGACAGATGAACTAAGAGACTAGGAAACGCTCGCTGAGTACTACTTAGATACTCAAGAAAGTAGGGACCTAGACTTTACTTGGATTCCTCACTCATGTTAGCATTAGGGTTGCTCTCAGCGAATCAGGGTCAGCCAGGCTCCAAAGACTTTAGCACTTAAACACCACTAAGGACCTGGGCTTTGGCAAAGAGATCTTCAAAATGGTCCCACCACTGTAAAGGACAATGTTTCTCACAGTTTTCCTGTTTCCAGTATTTCAGTTGCATCTGTCTGGTACTCTGCTGCCAAAATTGGAAGAGGACCTACTCGTTGCACTGCCTTTTATTTTGTTTTTGCCACGTTACCCTTTTCTCCTTTTTTCTTCCGGGTCCTGTCCAGGTGGTCTTTCAGCATGATGCGCACTTGCCGTTCATTCTGCATGTCTCGGATGAAAGAATGCTTAAGCAAGGTTTCAGTGGATGGACGATGTAAATAATTTTTTACAAGGCAGCTTTCAACAAAGTTTAGGAATTTCTTTGACCTGAAAAAGATAGAAAAGTGGAGGAAAACAATAATCCTTTTCAACTTGTGCACCAAACACTACTGAGTGATGGAAAGCACTAACTTTGCAAAGTTTCCTTTTACACTGGAACTGCATGAGACAATTTTGCCACCAGCGTGCCTCCTAAGACCAGCACAGCACTGAGGGTGAATAACGGGAACTCCACCCCAACCGCCCTCTCAGTGGACCTACCCTGAATTTACATCCCCATCAACTAAACCACAATCTGGCCGATGCAACTCTTTCAAAAATGCCCTTACCTTTTTGATATGGTGAAGATTTTCTTTATAACTTCATTCAAAAGGCAAACTCTGTGGTCTGCAGTGACTGCCATTAGCCCCACAATGTCCATGCAGTCTTCTGACAAAGCGCAGACCCCAAGCAGCCCATCTAACCTTGCCTATACTGCAATTTCAGCCACCCATGCCAAACTTTAGCAACTGCAATAACTGCCGCAGTTTAGGCAGAGTTCAAAAGAAAGGTGTTGCTTCCCAAAGGTAAACTACATCTGCACCCACGGCTTAACCCAGCACTAGAAACAGACCAGGAAAGACCTCACAGATCACTGTAGGATTTAAGAAGATCATTGTCTCCAGACAAGAAAGCTCAAAATCCTCCTAAGCCAAATACAGCCAAAAATACAGTTTTTACACATCTCTTTACCATTTTCTGGATTTTAACTTTGGGGGCGGGTTCCGTGGGATGAGGAAGAGCGCTCTCATGGGGTGCATGTCACACAGGGCTGCAAAGGAAACCACAAGCTATTGAAGGGTGCATGACCCCCCCTCCTGTGTCCCTCCCACAGCCTGACCATGCTGACCCAGCCGGGCCAGGAGCCTGGTTCTCCCGACAGAGAGGAGCAGTCATCCACAAACACTCCCACTTCCAACAGCACAGCATCCGCCGCAGAACTGCACCATTAGTCAATGAAATGCACACTACAGCCAAGAAATAAAGTCTCTGAGTACATAGAAACTTTTCACAATAATATGCTGTTATTGCCAGTTAGAAAAGATTTGAAAGAAAGGCTTGCATGGAAGGAACAAGTACAACTTTCTTCATATTTTTTATACATATGGCTTCAGAAGGATCTAAAAAAAGCCCACCCTTCTAATACACCAAAGGGTGTTTTTTCACAAATAGAGGTTTAAGTTGGGATTGAAATACTCACCTAGTTTATTATGTTTGGCTTATGGTTCAGATAAATAATAAGCTAAATTTTAACCAAACTCTTAGCTACATTGTTCATGGCATAAGAGAAAATGCAGGATGAAGGAAACCTGATGCAAAGTGCAGAGCTCATAAACTGCATCACTGGCACAAAGTGTAATGACTAAGCACACATTTCATCTATTCTGTCTTTTGGGAGTGTGAGCACCATTATTAGACAATCTGCAACAGATTCTACTCATGCATTCAGAGGCTGGTTTCTCTCCAGCCCAATGTACTTCTCTTTAGTGTTACTGTTGTGGAAAGTGAAAGCTACAAAGAACTCTGCAGAAAGTAAATACTGTCACATCTCATCTATCCCAGGCATTTTGTATGGAATTATGAGCGTGCTCCATCTGTCACAGCGAAATATCGAGGGTCAGAGGTCTTCCTTCACAAAACAGAGCTACTGAATGACAACTGATAGGAACTATATGGAGGCTGATTTCTTATGATGCATAGGTGTTCCCTAGTGATTCTCTTAACAGGAATGGACTTACAGCATTATAGAACTAGTAAAAGTGACAAGACTGTGGTCTAGTAAAGCCTTCACTGCCTTCTATGAATTTCTCTGCCTGCATCCACCTGCCATCATTTCTCACATCTGGGTTCTGGTTTTGACTTTTTCCTTTGTATTTTCAATAGCATGTGACATAGTGGGAATGGGGGGCAGAAGAACTCTAGTTTCTAGCTATGGGTCCCAGACACTGTTGTACAACAGTAAACAAAATACAATGGAACAGAATAGAAACGATAGCATTTCCCTGTCAAAACTAGTGAAAACATCAAACACAAGCAGCATGAGGAATTAGCATGCAAAGCTACAAAGTCTTTCTCAAAGAAAACTCCTCATGGACTCATGTCTCAGGACTAAACTTCAGCTAGGCTGAAGCACAGTGTCTGAAAGTGCTCCCAAACTCCAGCTGGCTCCTGAGTGCTGCTAAAAACCAAGTCTGACTGGAGAACAGCCAAGGGTGTTTTTTAAAAACACAGCCTACGTGCTCTCAAGCTCAGGCCAGAGTATAATTTATTTCATCTCCTGTGCTCTCAGCAGGGACCGGATACCCCATCACGTTACATCTGCTTCGCGGGCGCTGGGGCAAAGCAACTGGTCCTCCGCGGAAACAAAAATGCACAAGGTCTTCACATCCACGCTGCAGCTGCTGATCTCTGCCCGACGGCTGCAAGAGGCTAACCAGAGGAGTGAGGGGGCTGGCAGCCGGCAGGCGAAGGCAGGCTGTAAAACTATGGCAATCCACTGTCAGGTTGAGAATGTGGTCATGGACGGAAGCCATTACATGAGCAAATACAGTATTCATCCCAAAACCTGTGAGAATCAAGTCAGTCCCAGAGTAAAAATATAACCTTTAGGCCTAGCTTCTCCTACTGCCATATTTTTTTTTTTTAGTGACCTAAACCTGAAGTCACTCTTGTCATTTTTTTCCTGCTAACATGTCAATCACTTCTGCTTAGCTGTACCCATAGGCAGTGATCAACAAAGTGATAGTAACAAGGGCTCTAAGAAAACAAATGGTTTTTTCCTTAGGAAATGAAGGCAAGGAATCAAAATACAGACTTAAAGGGTCTAAAAGGAAGAGGAAAGCAAAAGACCTCAAATGAGAAAAAGTCATAGATTATTTTTAAAGATACAGCCAGAATCAGAATTTTGTACAACTGTGCATTAGCCAAGCATGAGTTATTTTAACACAGAACATGTTCACAAAGCATAGGCACCCCCACTTTTATACCAAATGACTTACGAGGAGCTCCTTCGGCCATTTCAATAGCAGTGATTCCCAGAGACCACAGGTCACTCTGCAGGAAAAGAAACATTGCACATTGCAACTTGCAGCATTCAAGGTTTTCTTTGTTTTGTTCTCTTTGGGGTTTTTGATTTTAAGTTTTGGGTTGTGTATTTATTTTTTTTTTACAGTTTCCCTAGATTTCTCCTGGATCAGGTCGTTTTCGTTGGAGTGACATACATTCTGCTCCCTCCCATTCCCTACTGAGCTTTTAGGAAACTTGCTAATAGCCAGAAGCTTCCCATTTCCCATACAACTCCAAACAGCTGATTCATCATTTAAGCAGCCAGCCCCAAAATGCAGACCTTCTGCATTCAACAAAAACAAGAGCCAGAATACAGCAAGCACCATTTAAATATATGTCTTAAATCTTTTAACTGCTTTCATGAGGCAGTGAGACACAGCACTGCCTCATCCCCCTGCTCCTGGCCAAAAAAATTCTTGGTCTTAATGCTTATTTCAGAACAGTCATTGCTGAATTTCTACACTGATGGAACAGAAATTATAGTCAGGCCTTGAGGTCTGACTTCTTCCTGTCTGCAAAGTCTCCAGTCACATGTTTTTGGGCACAGGAAAGGAGAGTACATCATGCAGCCAGATTTACACCACAGTGTATGTTCAGCTCAGTTAACTGCAAGTGGAGTTTCCTTTATCAGCTTATCTGGATGCTAAGGGCCAGGTTTTGATCGTGGAAGGTAAATCGGAAACACTACCAGTGTCTGTAAAAACTTCACAAGTTTCCACTTGATTAATCGTGTGCATTATTTTACGTGTCTAAATGTAGCCAAATGAGATGCACATGACCAAACCAACTTGCAGGGCTTCTCTAAAACTATCTTTTAAAAAGGGAGAGACAGAAGACAAACCTTCAAAGATTAGAAGCAATGTACCATTACAGGAACAGCAGCTCACACCCAGCCTGGCACTCTAAATTTGACTTTATCAACAGAGCCTTCTCTGTCCAGCTGCTCTGAACTGCTTTACGCAAGCTGAAAAGCAGTTTGTATCATAGTTTGTGGAAGGATTTGACAACAAAACTTGTGGGAATTTAATAGATTCATGATCCAGACTTGTTATTAAGTAAATGATTGAAAATTACAAAAGTCTTCTAAGGGTAGTACCACAGGTTTTGGGGACAAACAACCAAGCTACAAAGAATTTAGGTTTGGAGTTTCAGAGCATGAGAGGCAGACAGGTGAAAGGGAGGATGACAGCAGTGTTTGTAAAGGTCAGTGTATATGTATACATATTTATGCATATAAATTTTTACATTTGTTGTAATTTTATTTTTTTTAGAACAGCAAGAAGTTACAGAGTGGCTTCCTGATAACTTTGCTTATCATACCAGCTATAAATCTCTGCAGAAAAGACCGGCCCCATGCCACCTTCTGAGTCACAGCACTGCCTGCATAAGTGCTTTCAAAACCCTCTGCTGATCAGTTTTAAACTACCACCTGTAGAACCTATTCGGAAATACACATAAATGCACACAGATGAACTGTGATTATTACTGAAGGCAAAGAAACCTCAAGAATTAGGGGTGCAGATTCCCAATGCTTGTATCTTCTGAAAAGTACACATTCTGAAAAGGAAATCAACTGAGGACAGGGAATGAAGACAAGAGATAAATTTCTTGAGGTTTCAGTAGAAGATTTACATGGTATGAAAAATAAAATAAAATCAAATCAAATCCAAAATCTTTGGTCATGACTGACACTCACACAAACGTGACCTCACTCTGCCAGTGCAGCACAGAAGGTCTCAACATGGGAGAATCACACCCTCTGAATCACTAGATTCAGCAATAACAGGTTCTTCTCATAAATATTTCTGAAGCCAGAATTAGAATGAGAGGTGCAAATTGGCAACCAAGAGAGCATCTGAACCAAGAGAGTGACCAGAGGGTCGCTCAGAAAGCCATCCCTGGAAAACATCTTGCATGGTAAGTGTAAACAGACAAATGACAACACTGCTGGAAACAGGCCAGAGGACAAAGAATGAGCTTTGTAAGTCTCTTTAGAACAGCATCAGTGTACTATAAAGAGTTAGGAGGAGTATCAGAAAAAGTGCTTGATAGCTGTTCTTGTGCTCCCCAGTACAAGGATGTTGTGGACACATTGCAGTGGGCACAGCAAAGGGCCACAAAGACATTTAAGGGATTGGAGCTGGGAGGCTCTGGGCTGGGCGAGATGGAACTGTCCCGTCTGGAGAAGGGCAGGCTCAGGGGGACCTCACATGAGTACAAGTTCCTGATGGCAGAGGAGTAAAGAAGACCAACCCAGACTTCCGAGTGGTGCCCAGTGACAGGACAAGAAGCAATGGGCACAAACTGAAATGTAAGAAATTCTATGCTGTCTCACCTCAGCCACCCTGTGAATGACCAGAAATCATTCTGGGATGGGAAACCTCTTGCAGTCACATGCCCATAAATGAATGAAGTGATACTAATTATTGCCGGTTAACTCAGGATTCACAGCTGAATACAGAGTAAAACAGCTCTATCACAGAGGAGAGCAGTAACTTGTCGTATTAGTATTACACTACTTCAAATATTCCTTCCAAATTTACCTCTTCCTTTCTTTTCTATGCTGACCTGCAACCTCCATATATCAGTATTTTTTTTTGCACATGAAAGTTCATGAAAGTGTATTTCATGTATTAACAATTCACAAAAAAATATTCATAATGAAACACCACTCTTAAAAAGACCCACCACCCACGTATTACAAATACTTCTATTTGTACAGTTATATTATTATTGCGGTTTAAAAGGAGGGATGTTTGAACTTTTCAAAGGCAGTACTTGGGCAGGATTTCAGCAATAACCTGCACGTTTTGCTACCTTCAGCAGAGTTGTAACACTTACTCTGTAATCATACGTAGAGTCTGGGTTCTCCTCGCAAGCAATGACCTCAGGTGCCATCCAATATGGTGTGCCAATAAATGTGTTTCTTCTCCCAATAGTCCTATCCAGTTGAGCACTTACACCAAAATCCACTGAAAAACCAAGCAGAGGTAAAGAAATTAATAAAGAATTGTATCCATGCAGGAGAGTGTTTGCTTGGTTACTTTCATACTGTTTAGAATACCAAACCTTTGGGCTACACTGCTTATCAAATCTGAGTTCCTCCAGTACATCTTGTCCAATAGTTGAGATTTAACTGCCTTTTTTTTTTTCTTTTTGACAGAAGGATCAAATAACCAGCATGCTATATCTACCAGGGAGGTTACAGCAGACATGAGTTGCTCTAGGAAGACAATACAGAATAATTTATGCTTAATCTAAATGCTACATTGAGTAGTACTTGAGATCTTTAACTAGTATCTGAAAGGAAAAATAGTATCTATGGAGAAGGTAAATTTGGATGTGTCTAATATGGCCATTTGTGACAGCTGGTAAGAACTATCATATCACTTCATTTTGAGGTGTTTGGAGTAGCTCCTTCCCTACATCCCATACACTATCTTAGAACAAGCTGAAGAGTATACTAGTTTATTCTGATCTTAGACTCCTTATAATGAGACAATTGTGTGGTGCTCTTGGTGCTGAAAAGGGTGTTACTTTCATGAGGATTGTATACCAAAAATGGTTTTGTTCAGGTACGATGAAGGGTCCATAGAACCAATAATTATA
Organism: Cariama cristata; assembly: GCF_000690535.1. Classification (NCBI taxonomy): domain Eukaryota; kingdom Metazoa; phylum Chordata; class Aves; order Cariamiformes; family Cariamidae; genus Cariama; species Cariama cristata. The sequence goes on along the minus strand of NW_009628192.1, from coordinate 5,624 downwards.
TGATTGTATTTTTCTTTGAACAAACCTGTAAGATACACTAATTGGATCTTCTGGACATAGCACTTAAGCACTATTCATAGAGAAGACCAAAGAACAGGAAGAAGAAAGGACTGAAAGGAGACAGCCCTATGGTTACCATCAAGGAGCAGATTTTCTCACTTATGTTACCTCACTGCAGATCATCTGCAAACCACAATCATTTGTACTACTATAATTTAATGTGCCTGTTTAGCAAACCTCCTCCAACAATAAGTTGGACCTTTGGGATCATGATGTGCCCTGTGCTTCTGCTGGGAAGTGTGCACACTTACACTGAAGTACAACGGAACTGGACTAAGGACCTCTTGGGTTTCTAGCTTCTTTATTTGAAGACACACAAGCTAAATCTCTCTGGAAACAACTTTCCCCCCCCCCCCTTTTTTTTTTTCTTTCTTTAATTGTTGTACTTAGTAAATCTGTTTCATCTTTACCCAGAATTAGAAAGTTTTAAGTTTCTTGTCATCCATGTGAAGAACGGTGGAACCAGTAGCTATACAAGACGGTAAACACACACAACCTCCGCCTCTTGCTGGTTTTAAGAGGGAACAGTTGAAAACCAGTACATATCTTTTAGAGACTACAAGCAAAATCCTGCCTTCATTTAATACAACAGCAAAACTCCCTTTGACTTCAATGAAGCTAGAATTTTGCCATAAGGTTAAACCATAATGAGATTTAAAGAGCATATTTTTACTTGCTACAGCCAAACATCCTACCCCACATCCACAGGCCATTATAATTTCTGTTCTCCAACTCTACAGTGAATTCATTCAATTAAAGAGAGAGGGAGCCTAAAGATCATTCCAAATAAGAGAAGTAACTCTCCTTGAGATGGCTCCTTTAAATCATTGCCATGTGTTCTCTGTCTTCCCAAAACATGAAAGACATCCCCTCCTCAAGAGAGATATGTACTTGAGTTTAGCCTTAGGAAGTCAGAAATTGTCAACACTGACATGTCACAGCTAGAAAAGGAAATAAGTAACGTCTCCAACATTTTTGAGAGACGACTATAAGAGCTACTCTTCAGTGGTAACCCTTACACATGAGTAATTTCACCTATTGCCAGATTTATGAAAATCTCTAAGACCACTTCCCTTAGAGAAACAGATTGGCATAATTTATTCCCCCAACTTTTTTATTTTGGAAGTCTGTGCATGCCGGGATCTGCAGTGAAGGCCTGATGGTGCTGTGACTTACTAGACAGGTTTGACTGCCCAGAAGTAGCTGTATTCCCCACAGACTGAGTGTGACATCCTTGCAGAACATGTCACATTTTCAGCTCTATCTACATGACAGACACCTTATAAATGCAAGCATTAATGCTACTTGACATATTTGTTGCTCTTAGGTTACTGAAGGTTCTTGCCAAGACAAGATGGCAATCTTGAATTTTTACAAACAGGTTTCTAGCGCACACTTAAGGAAACTTACCCAGTTTTACTTCTGCATTTTCTGTGAGAAGAACATTCTGTCCTTTAATATCTCGATGGATGACATGGTGAGCATGAAGATGTGCCAAGCCCTAAAAGAAAACCAGACTTTCCTTATTTTTTCTTCTTATCATTATCATGAACGTGGCATTGTTGCCTTTTCACACTGTTACCCTTCTCAGACTTCATTCATAGGGAAAGTCCTTCAGATGTTATTAGCAACATGAAGACCTCAGTTTCAGGGAGGAGAGAGGACAGCAACCACAAGTTTGATTGTCTTCTTTACACACAGGCCTGACAGTAGGAGAGCATCTCTGAAGTCAAGTGTGAAGAGAACAACGTAGCAATATTTTAAACTTTGGTCTCAGAACCAAGGGATGCCTCCTTACACTATGTGTTAAAAGCAGTCAAAAGAGGAAGACCAGAGACAGCAGCTGGCTGGCCACAGTTCTGCATTCAGCAAAACCATGTTCAATGGTAAATGGACCACAGAAAGTTCAAAATACCATGTCAGACCTCTTTTTGAATGCAGCAAATATTGTTTTCATTCAGATAATGTTTGCAATATTCTGTCTCCTCCTTCGTTCCAAAATTGTCCATGGTTAAACTAGCATAGATATAAAGGAACACACTGAAATAATACATAGAGTAAGCCAGGGGATACTTCACGTAAAATGCTTAGCCTCTGTACTATTAATGATTTCAAATAGAGCTTCCACTCAGCTTCTAAATTTTCCAGAGGGAAACACTGTCAATCCACGTGCAACTGGGTTATTCTGTTTTGAAACAAGCATGATTAAACCCAGTCTTTTGTTTTACACCAGCATGTTGTTATGGTTTTCAGTTGCATGAGTGAAAACCAAATGTTATAACATCAATTGCTTTAATAGAGGTATTATAGCCACACAAATTAAGAGCAACCTGACCAGACTGTTATTTTTTTTTTGCAGAAGAGCTCTCCCCACACTGTCCATCCATAGTTATTACATTCTGCAGTCTAATGCCAAATCCTTGTAAGATGGCCACTGAGCACGCTTCTCAACTCCTCTGCTCCAGAAGCAAAGATTTACCCCTATTCAAGCATTACTTTGGCATGCCATCTGAATTCCAGCTCCCAGAATACACATTTATCTTACAATTATTTAGAAAAGAAGTAAAACTCCATTACGAGGAAGACGGTTCAGTAATTCTGTAATGGGTTTTGAATTTAGAATGACAGGTTCCAACATATTTTTTTTTTCCAGGCTAGTTCACTAGATTACACTTGGGAATTGTTTTATCCCCTGTACTTTCCAGGAACAAAACCCAAAAGAACAACATCCACTCCCCCCAAAAAAAACCCTGCCAAGTAAACAAACAAATGGCCTAAGCCTGCATAGAATGAAACATTGCGCCAAGAATTCTCTTGGGGAATATTGCCCCACCAGGGCCACCTTTAAGATTTTGGAATGCTCTTGAGTCAACATTGCTTCTAACAGTGCAGAAAAGGGCCCCTCAGTGTGTGAAGGTAAAGGAATTATGAACAGAAAGATCTTAACACAGCACAAACAGCTGAGGCAATGAGCAGTAAGATCTCCTGATGCAGAGCACAGACTTATTGAAAAGAGAAAATTTATTTACATTTCCAGATGCACACAATCTGGACTTTCAGAAGATGGCTATTTGCCATAGGAAACAGGAATTTTCTGTTCCTCATATAGAAAATGGAATTAACTACAATGGTATGGGATGTCAAGCAGCCATCGTGCTGGCTCTTTGGGCTCTTCTGAACTAAAGGACCACAGCCCATGAGCCCCATGGATCAAAACCTTTAAACAACAAAGCTCATTCGTGACCTATGTTAGTGACCAAAGGCTTGGAAAAGCCTTTTTGTTGCAAATGAGCAACAAAGCTCTGTTGACAAGACTCACCCTGAGAACCTCTCTGCAGATGTATGCAATCCAGTCTTCCTTGAAACAGTTCCCTTTTGTCTTCTTTACGAGGTCAGTGACAGAGCCTGCACCACAGTACTCCATCACCAACTGCAGGAAGGCAAACACAATAGCCCTTTACCACAGCACTGACAGGGTGCCAGCAGAGATACCATGTGCAAACACCCACTCCACCACAATCAAGGTGTGGCAAACTACATGCGACCTTCCTGGATGCCAAGTGATATAAAAATCTCATTTCCTGAATCACACACATTGCTGAATAAATAAAAAACCTCAGTAGTGCTCCTCTCCTGTTGCAGGTTATGGGTACCTTTTCATTTAATTAATTTTTTTTTTTTTTTTAGAAACTACAAAATCAGAAAATCAAGTGTTAATAGCGCTGAAAAACATGGGAATCTTTTCCAAAAATTGAAATTTCTCATTTTGCTGCAGAGCTCCAAAAATCTTGTAGCCAAAAAAATTGGAGGATTCATTTTTCTTCTTTGCTTTATTGCCAGTTCCTCTGTTCCCTTTTTTATTTTCCAACTGAAAAAAAGGGGAGGAAAGCAACAAGGAGAGGAGAGGAAGAGGACAAGCTCTCTTTTGCTTTCATTAAAAAAAAAAAATATAAAAAAATTACAGAAACATTTAATTTGGAAAAAAAAATTCAAACAACAAATCAGACAGCACAAGTCACAAGTATCATAACATACTATATACCCAGACTCAAAGGAAATCATAGGGGATGGAAGACGTCTAGGGAGGAGCAATTTTTCTCTTTTGTGTGTTATACTTCAGAACAATGACTTCAGAGTTTCACCGAGATAGACTCCAAGCCAAGCATGCTGGAGCTCTAAAGAAAGGAGTCGTAAATCTGATGAACAGAAATGACACCAAACACTTACCCAGAGCTGATCATCTTGGCCTGCAGGGCTTTTCTTTACAAATGCACCATAATATGTAGCAATATTCCGGTGATGAGAGTACTTTTTTAGCATATTTATCTCCAGCTTGATTTCCTCCTCTTCATTCTGAAGCAAAAGAAAGCAGAAAGCTCCTCAGGTGACCAGAGATTGCCGAGCTCCAGGGCTGCCCAGAGCCGCAGGACAACCTCTGTCTTCAGACGCTTTCAACACCCAGCTGGAACCAGCCCTGAGCAGATCATTCCCAACAGAATAAAAGGGACCAGTAAGTTTTCCCCAGTAACAGCAATCCACAGGAGACATGTTACCAGACCAAAGCTTAATTGTCTTAAGCTTAGGAAACGGGAAATGTAAAATAACTCCACTTGAAGCAAAATGAACTATGTCAGGTTTCGGAATAGCCCCTTTGTTGAACACAGAGTCTCAAGCTGCACACATTACACTAGATACACACAAAAGATAAATGAAGTGATTAAGGAGAAGGGAGGACCCTTAATCCTCGGCTTGAAACAGCTCTGGATGTTGTATGACTTAATTAGTAAGGGTAAGGAAGAGCCCGGTGCAGCACCTGGAGTGTCCAAGAGAAATCAGAGCCGACTCCCAGACAGCATGCACGAAATCCTCCATGAGCAAGGTCCTGTTTCTCTCTGCACATGGTCAGGGCACAATCAGAGGGAGCTGACAGCTGGTGCTGATGCTTTCTGGGAGGGAAAACAAGGCTCTACTCCCTTTGGGACTCCAGATAGTGCACGTGAATGGGTGGAAACAGGCAGGTGAGGAAAAGGAGGCAGAGAATAAGGACATGGGAATGGCCATCCTGGACCTGACCACAAGGGTCCTGTCAGCGATACAAACTTCTGGTAACGAGTCTTTAGGGAAGAAGGGCAGAAAGCGGGACAAACAGGGAGGACTCCTTTCCTCCATTGCTGTCCCTCCTGCATCCTGCCCACTCCTTCTGCTAGGGCAACCAAACATGTGGAGGGGCAATATTAATCTTTGGTAAAGGCCTTCCCCAGATTACTTAAGATCTCCTCAGATTTTAAGGTTTTGGGGTTTTTTAACTCTGCCCATCTGCACAAACTCTGCATCGGTGGAGCCCGACTGAAAAGCTTCCCTGCTATGCCCTCAGCACCAGCCTGCAGCTTTCACAAAGCTCCCCTCAGGGAGCTGGCAGATCTCAACCACTTTCTCAGAGCTGTCGCCTCTTTTGCAGCTCTTCTTCCTTTGCCCAGTTAATTTGCTGGATGTTGGAACTGTGCTGGCACAGTTCTTATCTGACTACTTTCTGTTCCTCTGCAATCTCACAGAATCACAGAATC
>NW_009628191.1:2634-13864 GCF_000690535.1 Cariama cristata | reverse complement strand
AAGCCACCCCTGTAGTCCCTCTGCTACCAGAACCTTGCCATGCAAACCCAATACAGGCTGATATATAGAAACTGTTTAGTGTCGGCCATGCTTATGGACTGGTCCAAATGATTGAACTTGCTCATCTTTCCAAAGATGCCTTTGGAGCAAACCATACATTCTGTTACGAACAATTATTAGTGCATGTTAACATGAGACAGCCTAGGTTCACAGCTTTTATCGCTCGTTTGTTTAATTCTTGCTTGTTATTTTTCTTTAAAGCTTCACTTAGTTCACTGGAATGCCAGAAAATATGCAACATTTGGAGAAGCAGCAGCAGCTCCAGATGGCTTGGCAGTAGTTGGTGTTTTCTTGGAGGTAAGAATTGCAAAAATAGCATGTTTACATGGTGAAAAGCATTATGCTGTCAAGTGTTGGAGAACCAAACCACATATTTAAGAAGTGCTTAAGGAAAACAGATGACTTATTTGAAGCAGTAACTCATTGCAAATTGCTGTTAAACTTAATTCAGTAGGAATGTTGAGATTCATATAAGAAAACAACGTCTATTCAAAGCATAACTACAGTAATTCTCATTTAACCTGTCTGTTTCATTATTTTAGATTGGGAAAGAACATGCCGATATGAACAGACTTACTGATGCTTTGTACATGGTGAAGTTTAAGGTAAGTTTTAAGCTCTTTAAATTTAATTGTTTCTGGGATATCCTTTAAAAATCAAGCTCGTGCATGTATTTGAGACAAAAATGGAAAATCACCCACCACAAATCCTCCTATCGTTAGAACACCACTGTAGTTGTATTCTCCTCTTCCCCTCTAAAGTTATATTATTTGCCTAACCTCAGGTACCTCCTAAGGCTATGTTGAACCCACTGGTCATGCAGAGGTTCTGCCTTTCCCAGAGTACCCAAAATCAAAAGCTCCGTGACTTAGACTCAGCAAAGTAATCCTTTTCCATTGAGCCTAGCCTTGAACAAGTCTAAGCTGGGTGGCTGTCTATCTTCTGCTGCAAAGCTCTGTCAGGGAACAATCTTAAAGAGGTCCTGAGCTAGTCTATTCCTGCAGTGATACCTGAAGGTGGTCTTTGACCAGCTGTATCTGAGAGCTTTGCTGCAGGCTGATACCTGCTGCGCTTTCTCAAGTGCAGACTGATTAGACCACTACAAATGTTATCTTTTCTGGATTTACATGAGGTTAATGCATTCTACAACATGCATAAGTTCTAATATTCAAAATAAGCTATACCTAATGCTTGAGTGGGCATATTATTTCTTGCTCCTCTCTATGTGCTTGTGAAAGACGGGAAATGAAGGCAGTTACACAGCAGTATGTAGGCTGCAGACACACTAAATGATACTCTAAGTGATTTCTTCCACTTGCAGGAAAGAAATAGTTATTCCTCAGTTGTAGTGATGGAAGGTCTGCAGGTTTGCTGCTGGGGATAAGCTACTCATTCTGTTCCTTATGAGCAATTTTACAGTCAATGGGGGACAGTGCTTTCTGAGTCACTAAGTACCTTTCAGATATTCCTACAGGCTGAAAAATCTTGCCCTAGACTAAGGTAGTTAAGGCAATCACTACTTTAGGCAGCACCTCCTTCTGTTTCTACTGGTCTTTTGGTTGATCCACCTTCCTCTAATTTTAGACTTGAACATTTGATTTTTTTTTCTTAAAGCCAATTATTTGTCCTAGCAGACAACAACTATTTGGGCCCAAGTTTTCCACAGTTTAAGCTTTTCACTAAAAGGAAGGATGGAAAATATCAAGCAATGAGACAAGGGATTCTGCCATGATAATTATCTATAGCTCACACTGAGCACTATATACAGAATACACTATGTGCATTATTTTTATATCTTTTGTGACAAGAGCTGAACTTTGGTAGAGGCAATGGGGCAAGAACTCAAAGTCCAGTAAGGCAGCAGCAGGCATCACACTTGCCGTAAGTTACATAACACTAGTTATAAGGCAGCCAAACCTTTATAGACCTTTATGCTTACTTTAGCATTTTTTTCTCTTTAAAAAAGAGTTCTTTAACCTGCACTTAGAAGTAAAGATAAATTTCAAGTATAATTTTTTTTCCAGGGAACAAAAGCTCAATTTGGAAGCTTCAACCCCAAATGTCTCCTGCCTTTGAGTCTAGATTATTGGACATACCTTGGTTCTTTGACGACACCACCCCTTAATGAGAGTGTAACATGGATAGTGCTGAAAGAACCCATCACTATTTCTGAGAAACAGGTAAACTTTTGATACTCTCTCAGCTCTTGTAGGATTCAAGAGTGGATAAACAGGCAGTAACTGTTTTGATTTGCAGTGGGGTAAGTTAAAAGGCCATTAGCTGTGAATAATCAGCCTGTTCAATAATCAGGGCTTCTGGGTTTTTTCTGTTAATACTCTCTAGGATCTTTGCTTAACCTGTTCCATTAACAGATTAAAATGTACTGAATACTTTGGCCCTTCTTTTAAAAACATTAATACTGATTGCCCTCTTAAGGAGTAAATTATTTCACCTGAATTTACAGATGGAGAAATTCCGCATGCTCCTCTTCACCAGTGAGGAAGACCAGAGGATCCAAATGGTGAATAATTTTCGGCCCCCTCAGCCTCTTAAGGGGAGAGTAGTTCGAGCTTCCTTCAAGGCCTGAAGAAAACAGATAATGGCCCTGAGATATCCAAGAGCTTCCACATCTGAGATGCTATAAACAGACTCTGGTCTTCACATCACTCATGGGGCACACAAGATAGCCATTTCCATGAATACTCTACTTGGAGGGTAACAATCTTCTGATTTTTATATTTTTGAATTCCTCATTCCTTTGGGAAATGGGATCTTTTTAACTAGCACTTTTTAATATAAGGGTCACTGAGTAAACTAGAGTGTTCTCCAAGACCTGAAACTCTAAAATTTAAGATGAAATTAAAATCCTACTTAATATAAAATGGGAAATCATATAGTGATCTACTAGTACTGATGGCAACAACTTCTAAAACTTCTAATTGTCTCATTTTACACACAATGAAACAGTAGTCAAGAATTTGGACAAATTGGGCTTAAATTTTCCTTCCTGAGCTCTGTCTGATTTAAAGATTGCTTTCACTGTATTCTTGCTGTCTGTCAACACATTACAGTGCATATGAGAAGCACTAGAAAAAGGTTATTTACTCACATCAAGTAGGCACTGGTATGAAAACTACATATATATTTTAAAGTTACTGTTCTAAGATACTATTTTATAACTAATTTAAAGTAACAATGTAAATGCTGTGTTTAAAAGCAGGCCATTTTATTGCACAGTGCTGTTCAGACATTTGTTCTTTTAGCCCATGCAGCATACATAACTATAATGCCCTTGTCAGTTTTGTTGAAAAGAACATCTATAGCAATTCAGGTATGTGTTTTGTGGTTCTCAATTGTTTACATTCTACCTCAGTTAAGTGACTTGCTCTGCAATGCAATCTTCATTGTCTGCCCTGAAGAAAGTAGATATTGTGTTTACTTTAGGGATCTAACATGGGTAGACTGACTGCACTGAATGTGTATTGCTGCACAAATTATCCTCTTACTATGGCAGTCTGTCAGGGTTATTCCCTGCAGATACAAGGTTTCATCAGTCCTGAGTCCTTTTACCTCTTCAAAAGAAAGTTGCTTTAGAAAAGCCATGCATTAGCATTATTGCTTCTGCAGCTTAGTGAAAAAGTTCAGACTTGTGTTTCTGGTACTACATACAATGATGTTATCTGTAACTACCCACAGTCTGTTTTCAGTTACTTTAATTCTGGGCTTCAAATGTTCTACTTCATCATATAGTTCAGACAGAAATTGCTGATGTTTATCAATTTTCATCAGCTTAGATGGAGAAGTCATGAAAGATCTACAATGTAGAGGAAAGCAGGGACGGAAACAACAACAGCTATTATAGGGTGTTGTCTTTTTCCAGAAAGGGAGAAAGACAGTAGATGTGAAGCACAGTACCAGGAATGGAATATTAGAATTCTGGACCAAAATCTTCTACAGTTTCTGCTACACTGACCTAAAACTTTCTGTTCCTCAGTTTCCTCTTATATAAAATGAGGGTAACAGTGACCTACCTCCCAGGGATGTTGTGAGGGCTAATCTGGCATTGTTTTAGAGGTGAGATTCTTATAGAGCAGATGCTAAAAGAAGCAGAAAATCATTACAAAATGCAATGTTTTTAGCTATTATGAATGTAACTTTGATATTGCAGAAAATCAATTTAATGTATCTTAATTTCTTTAACAAATGAAATAAATGAGACTTTAAAATCAAGTATGCATCTTACTGTCCTTCATTTTGAATAGACCTACCTCTCCCTACTTACAGCACTGTTTTTCTTGGACCTTCATTAACAGAAATGCTGTTTGATATCTTCAACTGATACATCTATTTCAGTACAGGTAAGAGTTATCCTTCCTAAGTTTCTGGGCTCTTTTGTTCAAGTTCTAGAAAGCCTAATTCTGTTTAAAAGCTATTTTTAGTGTATCACAATTCTTCCCATCTTTTGGGACTAACAGTTCCTCCTTCAGCTTAATCCTTTCGCTCAAATTCTGACATATTTTGCACATCTTGAATGACTTCTTGCCCAGTCAGAGTTAAATTATTCTTGTGAATCTTATGTCCCTGTTAAAATTAAAACATACATGAAGAGACTAATTTTTAAAATGTAGTCTTTCAAAAGAACCTTACATATTTGATAGCCCAAATACATTTTATTAGGGGTAAATTAAAGTACTTTCCTGATGAAAATGTAACCAATATTACTTACCATATATAGCTTAAAAAAGCTACCAAAGTACTGCTGCATTAGTATTAGTACATCCTTTAACAGAGCAGGTCACTGATCAGTATTTTCAGTGTTTTCTCTCATTCTAGCATGCAAGTAGGTTCCTGCTCACTCACCCTTTCACAAAAGCTAAAGAGGGCTTCTATACTAAAACTTTGTCTTTTTTTTTTCCCCAGCTACAACCACTCAGTCTAATAAAATAGAAATCTTATTTATCCAGAGAATGTGTCCATTCTGTGACCTTGAACACAGTACTTAAGCTTCTTTAAGGGTGGTTTACTCATGAACAACAGAAGGATAATGTTTAGCTCACAAGGTTATTGTAAAAGCTTAGCCATTGTAAAGAGCTTTAAATACTGAATCCCCCAAGGTGTTCAGTTTCTGGGAGAACTGAACTATACCTTCCTTCAGAAAAACTTTATCTTATTTACAGGGTTTTTTTTTTTAGTTGTTGGATTAAAGAACAGGACCATTTTTACCACGGTAAAGCAAAAAGTAAAAGGCAGCCTTTTATATTCTTTGTTTCTTGAAACCTTGGTCATCCAATAAAAAAGCACAAGTATTTAATTTTTGTATAGTTTTAAAGCTATAAACTATATTCTACAATTTAATGCACTTCATTTATTTTGAGATGATAAAAGCAAACTGCAATAAGAGATATCAAATATTATATGAAATCGTGACTTTTATTGTAGACTCAATGAATAATGCAATCAGTATGATGAAGGTATAGTATTCAGTTAGATTAAGCTTTGCTGTACTGTCTTTTCCCTCTAACTAAAAATATAGTCCACAAAGAAAACAGCAAAAATAACAATAAAACTGATTGGTGATTTTAAGTCTTTTGGTGGGGAACAATCCAAGTTATTTTTAGCAGATGTAGCAGGAAGATCTTCACCGATGGTTTTTTCTCATTTAGTAAAGTTCTAGTAATAATACTCTAGTAATAATAAGGAACCATATTCATTTGTATTCCTTATACAGATTCTTGACTTCTAAATGTATTAGTTGAAATATAGTTAACTTGAGAGCTTTTATTTCTTTTATCAATATTATTTTATCTTGTCCATGAGATGAGGATAATCAAACCCAAGGACTGTATACTATATTTATAATATGCTTTGAGACCCTCAATCATAGGATCATAGAATGCTTTGGTTGGAAGGGACCTCAAAGACCACCTGCCATAGGCAAGGACACCTTCCACCAGACCAGGTTGCTCAAAGGCTCATCCAACCCGACCTTGAACACTTCTAGGGAGGGGGCATCCTCACCTTCTCTGGGCAACCTCTTCCAGTGCCTTACCACCTTCATGGGGAAGAATTTCTTCCTGATACCTAATATAAATTCTACCCTCTTCCAGTTTAAGGCCATTGCCCCTTGTCCTATCACTCCATGCCCTTGTACAAAGTCCCTCCCCAGCTTTCTTGTAGGCCCCTTTAGGTACTGGAAGGCTGCTCTAAGGTCTCCCCGGAGCCTTCTCTTCTCCAGGCTGAACAACCCCAACTCTCTCAGCCTGTCTTCTAACTATAACAGTACAAACTTCCATTATTTAATAATTCCACTTTTGATCTGAGCTATGTTACAGTGCTTGCATACACAGACATGACCATTGAATTACAAAGTGCTGTGTTTTGTAAGACTATAAGAATCAACCAGTTCGCTTGTCTGAACTCCTGAGAGTATTCTAGCTAGTGCCTGTAGTACAAATGTCCCCCTCAAAGGCAATTCATAGGGCTAAATACCTGTGCTATGCATCAGTACTTTTTGAGGATTTGCACAAACCTCATTTTCTCTGTTTTCCTTCTGAACTCTCTTCCCCTGCATGCAAACATTGTTCAGCAAAGCTCCTCCATCAAGGTCATTGAAATTCTAGAACATGTGTTATCCTTATCTTCTACCAACTATGTCGAAGGAAATACAGCAGTCGAATCTACCTACTCAAGCAAGACTTAGCTTAACTTGTAATAGGATCACAATTGTCATGATTGAGAGAACACGAGGCCTTTTATTTAGGACAGTGACTGAAATTGCACAGCTGTAAAAGCTAGGCTAAAATTGCCATCTAGTGGCTGGCTCTTTCCATTTCTTACCACAAGGCTTAAAACAATTTTTAAGGCAAATTCAGTCAAAATACAACAGATGAGAGAATTTACCTTTGACAATAATTTTTAAAGTATGGGTCAGTCTAATTGAAATCCCTGTGCTGGCTCTACATACGCAGACCTTGAAACTCCTTCAGCAGATAAAAATCAATCTTACAAAAGAAACTCCACAAATGAGGTACAATTTTTTGTTTCTGTTTTCACCGATAGAGTGGAGATATCCTCTGCCTGGTAAACTGCATGCTATTTTAACTTCAACTTTTTAACTTTAATAGCTATCGTTAAGGTTCAACTTAATTTTTTTTCCCCCATCCTCTATAAACAGAAAGATTTTTACGCAGTTTCAGTGATACAGTTGCTATGATCTAGCAGTGATTTATAATGATAAATTTCGTGATGAGTGTAAATTAGCCCAAATATAAGCATCAGGGGAAAAGTGTTGCAAGGCACCTTGTCACCAGATGGTGCTTTTGGTGGTGCTCAAAGGTCAGAAAGATAAAAAAGGGAGCATTTCAAGAAAAAAGCAGGGATAAGCCTGAAAAAAAACAAGATGTTTTCTTAAACCTCAGATTAGCTGTTTTCCTCTCTGAATTTCTTATGCATGTAGAAGCGACCATTTAGTAAAGACACTGAGTATCAAAGCATGTTGCTCTACACTGCCTGCAAGAGTGGGCGTCTCAAGTTTTTTCTGATTTACCCTGAGGAAACTACAGTATACTGATGAAACCTGACTGACTTTAACAGAACTATTCCCAATTTGCATGTCTGTAAGGCAGAGGATGTTTATACCTCTGATGTTCCATTTATACTGCTACTTGCATTACGTTTGTATTTTAGTAAAATTTCAGCCCCCCATTCCAGGTTGTGAACAGCAACATGGTAATGCAAATCATCATTTAGTTTCATTTCACATTAATATAGTGGAATATTAAATGCAGCAATTCAGGAGTTAACTCAGCCTGTTTATCTGTTCGAGGGGAAGAAGGTAGAAGGAGGAGAGGGAGGAATGGAATATAATTACTTTTCTACACGTGAGCACTTCATACCAAGCCAGAACACTTTCCTGCACTTTTAAGCTGTCCCCGAGAAATTTAAACTCACTTTTACAGTGGTACAGACCTTAACTGAACATGTATTTCAGTTTAACTTGAACCAGTTTGTAAGCAATGTCTGGTAAAAATTATATATGTGGAGTTCAGATCCAATTACAGTAACTAGATAGGCCTTTGCACTAGTCCAATTACATTAACTTCAACTGGATCTTCAGTTTAACCCCTGCAACTTCATCTATAGACACACTGCTTGGCTGTTACAGCAGAGGCTCAATGAAGTTGGAGCGTTGGAATGGCATTTTTCCTACGGTTGTTCATTGTGTTCACCTCTGTTCATTGACATTTCTTGCAGCTTGTTTGCTTTCCTAGCATTTGAGTATTTGCTTTAGATTATATAGGAAGATCAAAGACTGGAATTTGCTACAAGCAAACTAGGAAAATGCAATTGCTTTAACAGACCTAGAGGAAATTTATTTTTCCCAATCTCATTCATATGTTGGGGTTTTTTTTGCTTCATCAGAAGAGATCTCTGCATCTAAGGTGCTAATTTGCCTTTTGTGAAAATTCAAAACATGACATACAGCAAATGAAATGTATGTCACTATTCACAGGGCAGAATACATACAGTAAACAGCTAACATTTTAAAGGCTCTCAGCAGGAAGGTATCCAAGTGTTTTGTGGACTGGCATTGTATTTGTTTCCTTTCAAAAAGCTGGTTAGCTAGACTGTTGTGCTTTTTGTGCAGAGGCAAGTTCTGACTCAATCTGTATTCTCTAAGATGGACCGGAGCGCCAATTCATTCAAAGGACCTACCTTTGCATGATGGTCATTCACAAGTTGCCAAACAGTCTGGATCTATGGCTATTTTTTAGTGTCTATCACTAGACTAAGTCTTTCTCTCCATTTCAGGAAAACTTCTAGTAAACTACTACTCTTTGGATTCAAATTGTGTTTGTTACTAGTCAGCTTTTTGGAAAAGGATTAGTTATTTATTAGAAATATTATTCTGATCTTTTAACTTGCTTTCTTAGGACTGTCAGGCTTATTTGATGGTTCTGTTCTTTGTGTGTTTCCATAACAAGAAATGTTTACAATGCACTGGGAGTCCCACACCTTTCGTGAATATCAATTAGTTAGTGGAAAGTAATCCATCCTAGCACCTGCTGTGAAGGCAGCAGTAACTGATGGGCATCTGTTTGCAGCTTCTGGAAGCAGAAGCTGTATATATTGCACAAAATTAGCCACAGCCACTTGCCCAAACAAACAAGGGGAGAAAAATAAGTAATGTTCCCTGGGAACAAAGGAATCCCCAAAGAGTGCAGTATCAGTGTAAGGAAAGTCAGATAGAAGACTTTAAGTTTCGCTGTCCACTTAGTCACAGACTTAGCCTCCTTTTATAAAAGGACATGAAAAATTAGGAACGGCTGTTCTTCCACCTCCTAGATACACGCTGGCTGTTTCTTAACTTCAACTAAAGATCTCATTATCCCAAACTGTCAGAGCTATACCAAGCATACTTTCATATGCCATTTCCAAGTGATGCATACATATGACACTTTTGCCTCCTAAATTTTTCAGTTCTTCTAGACAGTATTGGATTTTCAGAGAGAAAAGGTGATATAGTGCTGTCAGGAACCCAGTAACTGTGGAACCACAATTAGGTGAACTTCAGTTAACTAGAATTCTTTCAGCAACATAGATGCTCCCAGAGTTGAGTTGGCTGCTGGTCTTTTCAAAGTAGAACACCAAGTGCTAAAATCGTGAAGCAAATTTTATGATCTGCGGGACACCTCCCCGCACTGCCTCCCAAGAAATCAGTTTTTCTTATCAGTCTTGAAGACATCTACATCCAGTTCTGTGTATGAAAATCCTCACTCTGCAAATATCCTCTCTTACCACTGAATAATTCAGGTACTTCTGTATTAACTTACTTGAATTACTACAGGAATATAAGATTGTGCATCTTCTATTATACTTAATTAATTTTTTGGAACAAATTCTTAAAATTCAGGTCAGACTGCTGAAATATGTCTGCTTTGCAAAGGCTGAACAAAGTGATTTACTTTTGTCTTTGTAAACAGATTTTGGGAATTGATGAAGTAGAACAAATGCAATCGTTTCTGTGATGGTATCAGCATCTTCAGAATATTGTAATCTAATCTTGAGCTAGTTATTCTCCTCAGATCATTCTTAATGCTTTGCTAAGAAACTTGATATAGCTAAGTGTCGTGGTTTAACCCCAGATGGCAACTAAGCACCACACAGCTGCTCGCTCACTCCCCTCATGTCGGGATGGGGGAGAGAAGCAGAAGAGTAAAAAAGAGAAAACTTGTGGGTTGAGATAAAGACAGTTCAATAGGTAAAGCAAAAGCTGCATGCGCAAGCAAGGCAAAACAAAGACTTCATTCACCACTTCCCATTGGCAGGCAGGTGTTCAGCCATCTCCAGGAAAGCAGGCCTCCATCACACATAACAGTTACTTGGGAAGACAAATGCCATCACTCCGGACATCCCCCCACTTCCTTCTTTCCCCAGCTCAATATGCTGAGCATGACGTCATATGCTATGGGATGTCCCTTGGGTCACTGGGGTCAGCTGTCCCGGCTGTGTCCCCTCCCAACTCCTTGTGCACCCCCAGGCTACTCGCTGCTGGGGCGGGGTGAGAAGCAGGAAAGGCCTTGACTCTGTGTAAGCCCTGCTCAGCAATAACTAAAATACCCCTGTGTTATCAACACTGTTCCCCGCACAAGTCCAAAACACAGCCTATACCAGCTACTGTGAAGAAAATTAACTCTACCCCAGGCAAAACCAGCATACCAAGATAATGAACAATAACAGTCATTTTTGCCTTAATATTAAGATCATCATAGAATCTGAAATTAAATCAAGGCATAAAAGATCACAAAATGGTAAACCAAAGCTTATTTCAAGTCCCTGTATGCAATGGGAGGTATGCAATATAAGCAGAAATAAAGCAATTTGTTAATATTTTGGTAATACCACAAAGCGCTTACCAAAATACAGCTCCCCTTCCTTCAGTCTTGGAACCCTAATTCTCCAATAAGCATCCAGTAAGTGATAACTCCAGATATGCTAAGATAGATCCACAGGAGAAGAAGGAAACACTAGCTTTCCCATCCTTTGTACCCCATATCCAGAAACATGCAGCCTAAGGATACAGGTTCAAGTGTCATTCATCCAAACTAACTGAGGGCTGATGCCAGAAGCAGCAGTACTCCTCCCCACTCCACATTTGTCCCCTTTCCCT
>NW_009628191.1:275-2622 GCF_000690535.1 Cariama cristata | reverse complement strand
ATTACCATGCAGGAAGCTGGATCACAACTCCCCCCTAAAAAAGTATTATTTTGTCAGATTGGATGACAGCCTGACTTGCTGTAGGGTCATGTGATAGCTAAATCTTACACAAGAGCTGGGTTCTGGGAGAGAATAGGACCACATCTCTAAACAGCATCCAGTAATTACATCAAATTCAACATACAGTGAAACTAAGTAAGTCTCTTTCATAGGCTCACACTTCTCCATTCGTACAAACATACAAGTTGGCTGAACTAACTTAAGCAATGTGCTCCTGTCTCAAATACCTGGCGGGGTTTGTCTGCTTAGCAACTCCCGAGGTAGTAACTTCAGGTCAGAAGTAAAGACGCCATGTGCTTGAGTGGCCTCATCACAATCTGTTTCATGCAATGGCCTTTCTCATTTTAGGCTCAAATAAACATTTCACTTTATCTGAAACCTATTGAAATCTGCTGAAACTGTCATTGACTTTAATGGCAGCTGGATCATGGCCTAAACAAGCAACACAGAACGGAGCACAAACAAGTATTTGCAAAGAAAACCAGAGTTGCTGACTGTACAACCCAACAGATAAAATTATACCTTGAAAAAATCTAAATATAGCATTTGCTACATTTTAACCTATCACTGCACCTTAACACAATGCCCCTGGAATTAGACTTATTTGCTTACAAATACTGGTAAGAACTTTCTCTTGGCACAGGACATTTGATACTGAACTTTAGCTCACTTATACTCAGGGAAGTCAAAACTAAATCTTAGTTTTATTTAAAGAAACTCGAGTTACAATTTTTTCAATGCAAATTAACAAGATAGAGCACTATGGCAACCAAGCCACTGTTGCCACAGAAATTTGCCGTTTTAGTTAGGTATTCCTGAAGGCAAAAATACTGCAAGCCTGAGCAATACTGTTTCTTTCCTCAAATCATATCAAAGAGTAACATTTCTATTTTTTTAAACTTTAATTATATATCACTCTGGTTCATCAGCATAATCAAACACTTCAAAGCAGAACCTAAATCTCAATTCAACTTAATATCCAGTCCTGTCAAGTACTGGATATTAACACTAAAACCCATGAAGTTTCTTGGAAGCCTTCAATATGGTATTCCTTCTTGCGTTTAGAAAATACAGAATGAAAGCAACACCTTCTTCTGCAGGACTGGTAATTGTTTCACCTTCATTTACACATTTCCTAAATTACTTCATCTTATGCATATGAGATTATGAAATTACTGCATGAACATGTGAGCAATAAGTAATAGCTTTCAGCTGAAGACAAGCATTTAAACATGCCAGGAGCACAGGAAACTCAGAGCAGTCAAGTTAGTTTTCAGGATGCTGTATGTGGTTTTGTTACTGTTGTAAATGGTACAAAAGCTGAAAAAAAATTGGTAGGTCAGAATGAAGAGTGCCTTGAGACCCAGAAACTACTGTTGGTATACCTGAGCGGTGGAGCAAAGCACAGAGATGCAGGTAAAGGCTGCTGTGGGTGACCTCTTTCAGTTCAGCAGATTTGTCAGATAAATAAAATAATTATGTCAAACTTAAGGTAATTGTTTTCATGTGTGCTAAACTAGAATCCTGAAATTTTTCTTTAAGGTGACCTTCTATTTTTTTTCCTTGGTTTAGTCTTCCATTAGACATGAAACAATGTTTCATTGTATTAATAAAAAGAAGAAACAAATGAAAGCTCAGGCTCACCAAGGTGATTGCCCATCCTTCTACTTGAGATAATCTGGGAACCCATTTATCTCATCTAGGATACCTGCAACACATTATGTAAACAAAAAATGCTTCAGTACAAGAAGCCAGAAGAATAAAAAATGCACTGGTAATGTCAAAGCCTCTTGTAAGCCTCCGTTTTTGCCAAATCACTGTTACAGGTTAAAGCAAGGACTAGTCAGTAAGCAATCCATAATATACAATAACTACTTATTAACCACCATGCACCTTGGGCTCATTCCTTGTCTTGTTAAATGGTATAAAACTACTCACTAGAAATTTTAACCAAGACAAGCACGCATGTGAAACAAAAAAAAATCATGGGAGTCAGCAAAATGAGCCTTTAATTTTTATTCTCGATAATTTATATGACCTATAATTTTCAAAAGGTCTTTGCGATTTTGAGCCTCATCAGCTAGTGGCCTCAGCACTGAAGAGTGTAGAATTATATTTTTAAAAAACCCCAAAGCAAACAAACAAAAAAACCTAAGGACCATCCCTCAAAAGAAAAACAGTTTTTGAACTTTATTAATGAGGAAAAAAAAAATCTTGCTGATGCTTTTTTTCTAACACATCTCAACTGCTTGCTTTTCCTGCTCACGTTATTATCCTGCTTAAGGAA
>NW_009628191.1:0-229 GCF_000690535.1 Cariama cristata | reverse complement strand
TCATAGTCAGCCAAGGGCACGGCTCTATCGATCGAGAGCGGGACAGCTGAGGTGACAGGAGGCTCCGGGGCCCCGCCCCCGCGGATCTCTCCTCACCCCGGGCCTGGCGGCAGCTCCGGACCGAGCTTTACCTCGCGCGTCCGCAGCTGTGCCCGAGCTTGCCGGCGGAGGGCCTGCTGCGGGGAAAGGCAGGCGCTGAGGAGAACATGGCGGGCGGGCTCTCCTCCAC
>NW_009628190.1:5960-17851 GCF_000690535.1 Cariama cristata | reverse complement strand
GATGTTGAGACATTACTGTTCTTTTAGGGACGACTTCGGACCGACTCTCACATACCTACAGGGCCCACATTATTTTGTGTACATAGGGTACAAAGGCTCTGAACTCCCATTACCCCGCATTGCAATACATGCAGCATCAATTATGTAACAGGGAACAAACTAATTTTTAAGAGCTTAAAGAAATTTCACTTGCCTTCATGAAATGCACACTTCTTAGGACCTCAAAGCTGTACTTACTCAGTTCTAAACACAGGCTAAATTATACTTCAAGGAAGTGATTCATTATAGTCATTTTTATTCAGAGCCTCATTACTTCTGGTATCTGAGTAACTTTCTTGTTGATAAATTGACACAGTTTTCACTTTTTTCCCCCACTTTACTTCTTATCTTTAAAGATCAGCAACAACTAATCATAGCAACTATGGATTCTGTACGCACATCATTTCCTATTAAAGGAAATGCAGTGTATTACACGTGAGTCACTAAAAAATGAAAAGTTTTCATTATCTGTTCTTTTGAATAAAATTGGTATTCATGGTACCGTGCTGCTGCAAATTACCATCAAACCATCAATTATAGTGTTGACTAATAGTTTTTTTATAACTTTGCCCCTCAACAGGAAAGCAAGCAGTTTTATAACCAAAATTTGCCTTTCGTCTATACACTGATACTTAGTGCCCTTCATCGGACTCAGACAGCGTTTTGAAGGACCCAAGCATGTCCTTCAGGTCAAGCAGATAATGCCTGTTTCATGTAGGACACGTTGCTCACAGATGTCCCACCACTCACAGTCCTGCCCTGGGGCAGGCGGTGGGAGGTTTCCCAAAGCAGCATGGTGCTTGGCAGCATCACCTCCTGCCAGGAGCTGAGAGCCCCCCAGAGCTGGGGGAGAAATATCTTCTGGCCTTTAAGCTCACAGGCACAGCCCCCGAGCTGTCCTCCTTCCCTGCTGTCACATCCCCAGTTCTGCCTTGCCCAGGCTTCACCTTGCCCAGGCGCCTGGAGCCCCATGGCAGGAGACTGCACTGTTACGGCCTCTACCTCCTCAGTGTCCTGGAAAGTCTGAGCAAACTGTTGTCAAGCCAGGGTGATCTCGGCTCCTCTCCAACAGGAGGTGCCCAGGCTGAGCCTCCCCCTGCCCTGGGACGCTTCCCACTGCTAGTGGTGAGGATGTGCTTGGAGGGGGCTCTCCGTGCATGAGAGCAGCAGAAGCTGCCCTATCATCCAGACTGGCCATCAGAGCCCGCTGGCCACCGCACATATCTTGGGCACATACAGCTACAGGCAGGAACTGGCATGTATTTAACTAAAACATTATGTAAAGCTCAGTTATTAAAACAATCTGAGGCAACAGTAAAGGGTATGACTGAGTATTTATCACACAACAAAAACAAAAGTTACAGAACCATCACAATGGCAGGTGAGAAAAGATCATAATAATTTGTCTGAAGAACTATTATTCTGTCTTTGGAAAACTCAGGTTTAATTAACTGATGGATATCAGCAAATATCTGCAGCACAGTAGAGCTGGCTGAACTCAGATTCAAAAGCTGGGAGCTGATGACTCGTTCTGACATCTCGTTCAGATGTCAGAGCTTCAGTTAGGCTGATGAGGGAACTTGCTGAGAATCTCATCTGATCTTACCTTGCTGCCCCCGGTCCCAAACCACTTCTGGTGGTGAGAAGTCGCACAGGGTGCCTGGCCCAACAGGAGCTGGACACATGCAGCTCCACAGCCCGCAGCTGCCACCAGCCGCAAGCCAAACCAGGCACCTCCTGACATCAGAAGTCACTCGATATGGATTTTGCAGATGCCAAAAACCCTTCAGTACGGAGTTGGGTGTGTGGGGAAACAATTAAAATATAACCTCTCTGCGAAGTTTTCACAAGCTTTTGAGTTAGGAAGTCTGTATTTACAAGGAAAAGGTACTCTTCGATGAGTTTTGTGGGCCCAAGGACTACATCCAGCAGACAACACAACAAGCAGGTTCAAAGCACATTGTTGCAGCTTCTGTGAGGATACTACGAGACATCATAAAGACATGACAAAATCAGCAACATCTCTAAGTAACTCTCGGTTTCAATCCCCCTCAAATTTGGGTGCTGTAGTAAACTGAGCTTTAAATTGTGTGCCTCTTGGAGGAGGTCTGAACACAGACCCCAGTTTCTGGTTTCTCTTAAAAATATTTTGGTTTGGAAATCTGGCTCTTTTGCAAGGCCAAGGAGATTGATAACACATGCTTTTAACTCTGCCATAATTTAACTAGACTTACAGTAAACTCTCCTTCAGTCCCACCAGATACAACAATTAATTGGAAGCCAAAATGAAGTGTCCCAAATGAAGAGATAACCAAATGGAGTGTCTCACTGTTTAATTAGTCAAGCTCCAGTCTCACCTTTGGGAATGTGTAGGCACTTTCTTATCGTACAAAAGATCCTGTGTCTTCATGCTGCTGCAAGCTCCTGGGTTGAGCTGAAGCTTTGAGAAGAAGCAACATTACTGGCACTACTGGTGAAAAAAGACTCCTGTTAAAGTACACTGGGTTCCTTTAAGTAGGGGAGATGACAAAAACTGGAAAAGACCAGCTTAGAGGCAGGAAGAGTGGGATCCTCAAAATATGAGGCAAAGAAGAAGTAAATCTGGGAAGCTTTACAGAGTTATCCCTGTATAATAGAGTCCATTCTTAATGCAGCTGACGCACACATTTAACATCTCTTTACATCAAAACATGTAGCTATCTTTGGAAGTTGATTGTTTTTGGCTGATCCATTTGTCACTACAGCAGTATCAGCCCTACCTGCCGAAATATAATATTTCTGTTGTTAGAAATAGATTCTTCACAAAATATGGAAATCGCTGTATGTTTACTATCATAATTTGGTTGGTTTGAACACAGATAATGGGAATGACAAAAATAAGAAACCTGTTCATTCTCAGCCCGTCTGAGCTGTCAGTCTTTACAGTGGATGGTACAACTTTCTGGGGAGCTAAGGATGCACTGGAAATGCTGTTTAGATTATCCAATCTAAAATGAAGACTGGGCTAGACTGAATCCTGGGGGATTTGCCCCAGTGGTTTTGGCTTGTTCTTATTCCAAACCAGCTTCATTCAAGAACATGGTCTATCTGAGTTTGTTCCCATCTTTTGCCTTTTTTGGACAGCTGTTCTTACTGTCTTAGCAGGGAAAAGTGGAGTAGGAGGGGAAAGTTCTGGCAAGTGTGTATTTGCATACTTTACAGAGGACACATGGAAGTCAAGTAGACTTTGGAGCCTGCATTGCATCAAATGCAAAAGGAAAATCAATTGGAAAAGGCCAAGCTGGTTCATCATAACCCGGGGATACTATTATATTACTACACAGATTCATGAGACCCCATAATTGAAAAGCCAGCAGTTCTCCCACTGACTTTAAAATAACTGTCACAAAAACTGGAGCACTGTGTAACTCTGAGTAATGAGATCACACAAATAGATCACACATATGCACATGTTTCTTGTACAATTGATTGCTACGTGTAATTAGTTATTATATAGTGGATTAACTACTAATTCCTATAGAACTTATATTAGTATCAATTACTGCTAGTTTTCATATTGGGATATAGTTTCTTTGATGTTTTCTAATTCACAGAGGTGTAGTACAGTATGCAGTAATCTTGCAAAACTCAAAACTGGAGTAAAACTAAAAGCTAGGTAACTTCACCAAAAAGGCAGAAGTGGACACCACAGCTAAACTAGCATGTGTTTGCCATAAAAGCAAGAGAGGAGCAGCCTGACCCAGCAGGCACAGCGCACACTGTGTGCAGATTGCAAACTGCTTTTCAAACTCCAGCAGAACATCAGCAGGGGAGACTACTGGGAAGGTTTGTAGTGGAGCAGAGGAAGAGGGAATCATAGCCAAAGAGAAATCCTGACTCTTCATTTAAGAGAAAGGGAAGCCTTTACCTTCAATGAGATGGGGTCAGGTGCAAATGGCAGCTCCTTGCTGTGAGCCTTGCATGCAGGCCTGGCCCCACAGATGACAGCTGTGTGCTCACTGTGGTTCCCAGCCTCACATAATTGTTCTGGTTGAAGAGCACCTTCACGGACCATCTGGGCACTTGCTTCATAGTAGCACCAAGTTGCTCAGGGCCTTGGCCAGTGGAGGCTGGAGTACCCCATGGACAGAGAGGCCACAACCTGGCTGCTCAGCATTATCTGATCCCTCCAGTTGTTTCCTAGGTCTAAAACACATCGCAAGAGGACTGGTGGGACCAGTGAACATGGTAGGTACCCTGGCCAACACCACTGATCCCACCAGACAGCTGCCATCCTGGCATCAGTCTGGCATCACAGAGTCTCAAAGCAGATGGGCAGCAATGGTGTCCTTGAGGAGCAGCAACTTCCCCAGTTTCAACACGAAGGGAGAGGTAGTCTGCCAGAAGGGTTGGAGAGGGTTCTGGTGCAAACCTAATGACATTTTCAGTGGCATCTCAACATTGGCATTGTGATGCAGGATGGGAACTGGACAAAGACAGCAATACCATCACACCATGCACTGAGCAGAGGCTGTGGGAAGGGGTTTCCCATCGGCAGTCACCACTGGAGTGATGTCAGCTCTGGAGAATGTGCCCTGAGACAAGACCTTCTCAAGATCAGTCTCACTGAATGATCTGCACTATTGGGGCCGTCTGCAGTGTCAGGGCCCTTTTGCTGATCAGCAGGGAGAAGCAGTGTCCAGGAACCGACGTTTAGGTCTCCCTGAAGCAGGCATCCAAAATGGATCAGGTGAGTGGCATGAAAAACCTGTCTGTGTGGCTCTGCTTACCAGGGGACCCAGGGTCACCACCTGAGTCGCAGGCATCCTAGTTTCTCCATGTGCTCTGTAGATATTACTTGATTAAGCCACAGACATGTTTCAAATTCAGGCAGCAGTTGATAACTAAGTTTCTTCACAGCCATAATAAATAAAAGGATTTATTTGTCATTTCTCCTACATAGTCCCCTTGGCTGCTTTAAGGAAAACTATTCCAGACTGAGATTTTTGGAAAATAATGCCTGGGTCAAACCCTACAAGTGGTTATTCAAATCTCAAAAAAAGGGATGGGAAATGCTGCCCAACCTGTGGCTGGTATATCATCTATAGGAATGGAGGGTTAATACAATTTTCTGAGAAGAGAAACTTAAAGAGAGGGCATTGAGCATACATAGAACAAGAGAACTTACGTAAATTCAAAGCGATGTTCTATTTTTGCTGCTGTTAATTAAATGTTATCTTGCATGCTTCATGTGCTTCATGCTTACAAATCACTTCAGCTATTGTCAGATCTCAAGTAGCTTCCCTTCATTTCTTCTTCTTCAATGAAACCAATTTGAAAGTCCCTTTCAGCGATTTGCTTTTAATTGGAAAGCACTCCCAAATGCAAGACTGAACAATGTGGTCATTGATGTGCATTGATACTGATAAAGCATTATTTGTTGAGTCTGTGTTCAAAAGGGAACATCTGACTGGAATCTGTAGCATGGTTTATTTTCACCCTTTTGCTTTTTCCCCCTGAGGTCGGGTAAGCCTCAGGAGCAACACGAAGGCAGGCAAGTGCCAGGACTCTGCCAGGAAGCACAGAGACCCCAAACCACCCAAGTTGAGGTGCTAGAAGCCTACACAAACAGACCAGCAACTGAGGTTGGCGAGTGAGTTCTGTTTATCTCATCATCATCCCCTCATGATGGTGGAGACAGAGGGGAGGGAGGGTCTAAAGCTGTTTCCTTCTCCTCTAAAAATAAAAGAAGCCAGGGAACGAGTAGGTTTTGACTGCTCTGCTGAGCTGTCAGAGGGTGCTAGTGACCGAGGCTGGAGTCACACTGCTCCTCTCCTCCTCTTCCTCCTTCTGACTTCTCCAGCGTGTGTCGGAGTCTCCTCTGTGCCACTTGCCGGGCTAACCTGTTACACCAATCCTCTGCCGAGCCAGAGAGACAATTCAGCTCAGCAAAGAATCCAGTGAATGACTGCAAGTCTGGAGCAGGCCCAGGTAGCTGAGGCTGGGAGAGGGTGGAAGCATGATCTCCCCTTTCCGGGAGCGGCAAGTCACTGGGACAACCTGAGCCCTTCCTGGTTTGCTGGGATAAACAGCGAACAACAGCTAATTAACAGCCTGATGGTGCTTTGGGGTCACACGGTGGATAACCGTTGCTTTCCAGGGACAACCCATGAGACAGAAGGTTGTAAATGGAATATGTTAAGGGAGATTACTTCCCTTTGCAAGCCTCAGAGCGCAGTCTGGGCCCTAGCCATCAATCTGTTTCATTTTCTTTGGTATTAATCTCTAAGAAAAAGATCTAGAATCAACATCCCTCTCCTATTTATGTGACCTTCTCAGAAAAGCTGGAGAAACAAGGAGCAACGTGAAGCTGCAGCTGCAGATACCACAAGGCAAATGGCTCCACTGAGAATGGCATATTAACTCTGTCCTGATGCTACACACCTTTAACAAGAGCTATCAAGTGTCACCATCTTAATTGAGCATTGGAAATAGGTCTCTTGTTCTAGATAATGTTGTTCTGGGATTAATAGCACTCTTGAACAGATTACCTGGCCTTTTTAAATAAATGCACAGTAATGATTCTTTTTTGCAGGACTGCCCTAGGGTATTTTGAACCCCAGCAATACATTGTTCAATGATAATTCTAATTACACAGATAGCTAAGAAACCACTTGGTCAGTTTTCATTGGAAATTCAAGCAGTCCCTTCACTTGTCTTGTCTTCTCCAAATTGTTGTTTATTGTCCTTATCGGCCTCATAGGTTCCAGTGCGCCAAGGATTCGCTGCTCACGTAGGCCCTGCCTGCCTGTAGTGACCACTGTCACAGGAGCAGAAACACTGAGCTCCTCACGGACCTACTCAGCACCCAGTGAGACCTTGCTCTGACTCAGCTGCTATTACTCACTCCTCTCTGTTAAGGGATTAGTCCCACCTCTGGTTTACCACAGCGTTTTCCCACTGCTACTTACATAAACCATTTTTTATCCCACTGGTATTTGTATTTTCAACATTGTTCATTAAATAACAAAAAATAAATTGGTCTTTAATAGGGACCCTGGCAAGGGTCCAAAATCTCCCACCCTTCTTCCCTCCATGCTGACTAAAAGAGAATGAGCTCAGGGATAAAGAGTAAGATCATCTTTTAGCTGTAACGGTATTAGGTTTTCCAGTCCATTTATTTTTGCTGATACTTGGATAAAGTGGAAAGAGCTAGTACTTTAAGATGTATGTAGGAACCAGAGTCCAATTGTGCAGGACTTTATTTTTAATAGCAAAGATGTTTCAGATGAGTAACATAGAATTAATCCAAGTCAAAGCCTGACTTCATATCCATCAAATAAGGTAATCACAAAATGGGAAAGTCTATGGGCCAAAGCTGTATGCTTAAATACAGCTATTCCTTGGTGGGCAAAATACAAAGAAGCCATTTTTCCCCCTTTGGGAAATTCAGTTAAGTGTATAAAGCAGCAGGATATGTGAATGGAATGGCATAGATTTGTTATCCTGGATGTTGATTTTTGAGATTCACTGGAAGTATTTATATCATTTAATAAAAGGGTCACAGGTACCAAATAGTGCTGATGAACCACCTGCCATCCACACTGGGCAATTGTTGACCTGCTGCCAGCCTCTGTTCTGGACCACATCTCTTCAGTACAAAACCTGGACATGTTTCAGAGGACAGTTTCTTCCAGAGACTTGTCCCCCCAGGCACCATGGACCAGTCTGCACGGGACTAGCTTACTCTGCCAAAAATCAGTCTCCAGCAAGATTTGTACCCTCAGACACCACCTGTAAAACCTTGTTATGATTGCAGGCCAAACTAACACACCCAGTAGTAAAACAGAAAGCAAACATGTGGTTGAAAGACCTCATCCAACTGAGGTCAGTGAGAGGTGCTACCTCAGTGCTGTCCCATCTCCACTGTCCTCTTTATACCAGCCTTGCTGAGAAGCCTGCAGCGGCTGGTGTCACCTGCTGAGGCATGTATATAAAATGTGGTGGCGGGGTGCCTGGTACATTCTGGAGAAGTCACTGGGCCCCAAGATCTAGAGACCCAGGTGGCTGGCTCCAGCCTGGGGTCTCCCAGACCAAGGCACCCTCAGTGACCAAATGAAGCCACCCAGAACTGGCCATTGCAGTCAGCACGATGCTGCCAGCTGTTGTAGAGACAGCTGTGTCCTCAGCAGGGTGGGAGATCTGAGTCACCCTCCTCCTCATAAATCTTTTTTCTTTATCATGTTACTATTTATTTTTTCCTTCTGAGCATGCCCTAGTCTGTATCTTTCACAGGTCAGCTGGGAGCCCGTGACCCAGAAGCCCATGAGTGATCTTAAAAGCTCCATATGAGCTTGTGAGACCACAGAAAGTCTAATAGGGTTAAGTGTTTTATACCTGCATTTTGCTTGCAATGAAGCTGAGAAAGAGACTTGTCACCAGAAACTGAGTGTTTACTGTTCTTTCTTTTCACAATCTTTGCATGTTTGTCTTGTCCTAGGCTTCACAGTCAAAAGGATGCATCAGCTGCCTCCCTAATCTTTCCTCCAAAACTTCCCAGTATTACCTGTATTACTCTGGGGAATGGCCAACAAGAGATTGCTGCTTACTAAATCTCATAACTGATGAATAAGTACAAATGCTGATTAAATGAAACCAATCCTTGACATTTCAGATGTCTTCTACTGTATTGGCAGAATAAGCAACGGGAATGAAAAGTGCTTTGTGTCTTTCTTAAGAAAACTGTTCATTAATAGCAATTGTTTTCAAATTACAAAGCTGGTAGAATTCTTTACTAAACCCCCTAAATCTTACTTAACTTTCAAAGCAGGTGATCATGTCAGGCTAATTTATCATATTGAAAGACTTGATTGTGTCTTGTCCAGTACCTGGTGAAGACAAAGCCTGGAATACAAAAACAGAGACAGCTGACTGCTGCACCAACATTTTGAGTTCCTGAATGCAATTACTACTACTCCCTTATGATTAGAGCTATGACCAAAGTGGTTTTTTAACCAGCTGTAAATATATTTTTATCTTAAGAAGCAAGAAAATCTCAGGTATTTGTTTGACTCCTTATGAGTCATGGAAATAACTGTTGTTTCTTCTACTGAATTGGGGCGAATGAGTTCCAAGCCCGTATAATGAGCAGTGTAAACAATGAAGAACATTTAAAACTTGTGTTTCTTTCTAACCACCCCTCAGTGAGTTTCTTAACAAATGTGCTTGAAAGGCACGTTCATGACATTTTGATCTTTCTTTAAAAAAGACAAACATTTTTGTGCTCAGGAGAAGGAAGGGGGTTGGTATTCAGTGCATCTGAACTGTTACTTCAAATGGCTGAAAGATATTTCATGTTCAATTAGCTCTAATTTTTTTTCAATTTATAATACTTCTAAACTGGCTGTGCATGGTATTTCAGTGCCCATTTATTGTATTCGTTGTTTTAGTCAGAGATGGAGTTAAAAAGCCAACACAATTAAGGTCTGAATTAAAATACTTTCAATTAGATTATAGTACAGCATCACTGCAGTTAAAAGCCCCATTTTAAAGCCATTGAGTCACTATTCAAGTACCAGAAATCAACATTATAATAGTTCTAGAGTAGACATAGGAAAGAAACAGGACATGGATAAACCATACCCCTGGAACAGGAAATGCTAGCCACGGCTTTGCCATTAGAAATGGCAAATGGGCCACTTTATCCCCTTTCTGACCAACACCTCACCTTCCTGGATTGCAAACCAACCTTTGCACTTAGAGATAAGCACTTGGTGACAAAGGGGAGCCTGTCTGTTTCAGAATCATGCCTCCCCAAGTAAGGCAACTTCAGGGACTTGCTACCTTCTGCACCTGAGACAAATCTTAATATTAGATACATTTTAACGTTGAATAAAATAAGTCTACTGAACAGACAGACAAGGCTTAAGAAATTAAGGATGATACTTGGAGGCAGCTTCTGAGAACTGAGAATCACTGCACTTCCCAGATTCTTCCCAGCCTTGCCAGGTCCCTGGGAGGTTCCTGCCTGCCCTCAGCAAGCAAGGCAGGCTCCCAGCTCCCGGCTTCGGTCCCTCCATGATCACAACAGGCCCCCAAGCTGCGAGCCACTGCACCCGCCCCTGCCTTCCCCCACAAGGCTATGGATGTAAATCCAAATCCTCTCCTGGGGAATACAAGCATATTCTGGGGCTTCCTGCAACAATCCACTCTGATAATTGGTCCGGCCACATACCTGAGCTCCTGCCCAGCTGCACCACAGCAGCAGTAGCTGTTAGGGCAAACCACCCTGAAATCTCTTTCTGCTGCTGAGGGAGAGCTTGACTGAGTTCATCACCCTTGACATAAACCTATGGCAGTACTGGAGATCTCATCCGGTTACTTCCCACCACCCAGCTGCACCGACACAAGTTTTCATGGGGCTGGGGCAGCATTGTACAGCAGAACAGGAAAATTGAGCAGGATAAAAGCAACCTTTTTTTTTGTCTACCTATTGCCAGAAAAGATTGGACAGACTTAAACAAGGGGGTGCACAATGGGATGGTAATACGTGGCTGCGTGTGGAAGGTGGAAATGCTTTATGCTGGCATTGCAGCAGAGGTGTCATTGGAAGCTATGACTGAACCAGAAAATTCTTCCAAAATTCAAATTAATCACTTAGCTGTAGGTATGACAAAGCCTTCAGATCCCAGCTAATGTCTTTGCATTCTCTGAAGCATCAACAACTGACAAGGACTGAAATGAAATAACATCCTGCAAATGCAATGTGAGTCCACTTTGCTGATGCCCTTTCCTGAATGCACACAAATGTTCATGACAGACTACCTGTTCATGAGTTCATAGTGTTTGGGTTTTTATAAATCTGTTTCTTTTCTTAGGTGTTAAGACAAAAAAACTAAATCAGATCAGTATTTATTGATATTCAGGCATTATCAGTCATCAAGGTATCCTTGAAATTGGTCTATTCAGTTTTAGTTCCCTAAAGAGCCAAACAAAACCAAATGTGTACTGCCAGCACATGCAGCAGTGAACCTGCCCCCAAGAGAAATCGTGGGAAGTGTTTTGGTAATATGTTTGCGACTCTTCCTTGAAAAGATAATTCAAAAGGAAAACGCAAATTCCAAAAATGCATTATTCTCTTGGTGAACATTTTCTGAAGCCTTTTATTATTGGGCAAACAAAGAAAAAAGAAACAAACATCCTTGATTCCATGAAAAAATCCCAAGGAAAGGGTTTAAAAAATTGTATTTTTGTGAACTAATTAGCTAAGTCTGTAACTTCACATAACAATATATATGTAAGTTCTACAGCTGAAGGCATAATTTACTCATCTATTGTGTTGTGAAGCCTTTGGGTTTAGCAACTTGCACCTTAAGATAAGTATCAGTTAGAAAGTATGAAATTTAACCAGTCAGAATTCAAAGAAAACAGGCCTAAAACTCACATCAGGAATGCAGAGCTTTTCTTATTTCCCTTTTTCGGCCCTCACACCAGCTTCTCCCAACAGCTACTGAATATATCTTTCATTTTTTTTCCCTTTTATGCCAGAATCTTACAATTCTACAGAAGAAATTGGAAAAATGCTACATACACTCATCAGCTAGTCTGGAAATCAAGCCTGTTTTCTTTCAGGTTTAGATACGATCTTGCACAGTAACTTTCAATTTCCACTTTAGAAAAACATTTAGAAAAATGTACTGTATTTCTTGGGATGTAGCTGTCACTTTAATATGAATGTCTCCAAAGAAGTATATATTTTTATATAGCATAATTACATTTTATCATAGTATCTGCTTCCCAATTCCTTGCACATATTTGCTGCAGTGCTACCTCCTCTGCCGGCTGGGTGATAACTTTGTGATGGCATTGGTGAA
>NW_009628190.1:0-5940 GCF_000690535.1 Cariama cristata | reverse complement strand
GGGGGGGGGTAAGGAGTGTCTACAATTTACAGGATTTTAGAATGATTAGTTATGTTTCTATTATCATACGTCTTATGTATGGGCTTCTTCTGGAAACAATTATCTTAGCCACCAGAATGAGATTTCAGCTTGAATCCTGTGTGATTTATATTTCTTTTTTATCCACTGTATGGAATAATGCAGATTGTTTTCATTTTGAATAGTTATTTAGAATCATAGAATCACAGAATCATTTAGGTTGGAAAAGACCTTTAAGATCCTCAAGTCCAACCATTAGCCTAGCATGGCCAAGTCCACCAGTAAACCATGTCCCTAAGAGCCACATTTATATGTCTTTTAAACACCTCCAGGGATAGTGACTTCCCCACCCCCCTGGGCAGCCTGTTCCAATGCTTGACAACCCTTTCAGGGAAGAAATTTTTCCTAATATCCAATCTAAACCTCCCCTGGCACAACTTGAGGCCATTTCCTCTCGTCCTATCACTTGGGAGAAGAGACCGACTCCCATCTTGCTACAACCTCCTTTCAGGTGGCTGTAAAGAGTGATCAGGTCTCCTCTCAGCCTCCTTTTCTCCAGGCTAAACAATCCTTTATGTTTCTATGCTAGTAGAAGCTGGATTTTATGTAGAATTTCTATTACGACTAGTAAGTCTCTCAGGTATCCATAGAAATGTATAATTTTTTATTTCTCACCAACCAACAAAGACAAAAAACGTCTTCCTAACTCGAATTCAAGAAAAGCCTTATGCCTCAGATATCCTGTTGTTGAATGCAATTCCTGCAGATGATTTGTTTCAGCAACTGTTCTTTTTTCCTGTATGCTGTTTCTATGTTTCCTGAGTTTAGGGAATGGTGGCAATGGCAAATCTACCACACTTCTCCATACCAGCCTGCAGCAGGACGCAGAAAAATTATGTGAAAGCCAGCAGTGCAGCTCAGCCTTGGTTGTCCAAAATGGCCTTGTGGGGCCTGTAGATAGATAATCAAGGTAATTTCATCATTTAAAGACATTCCTCATAAGTATGGAGACAAAAGGATGGCTTGGTAAAGTTAAAGTGCAAAAGGATGGCAACGTCAGCTCTGAATGCTTGTGGTCTGCAGAGAAGTAAATGTTTCACAGAATTTGTCTTGCTATCAATTTTTCTTCCTGTGCTAAGTCATTCTAGGTATATTCTGGTCTTGTTCAGACCATATTTTAATTAGCCCTGAGCAGATGGATAAGAACTGGAATTTTGCCTCTGAAAAACTTCGAAAGCTCCCTGACATCTGGTGGAGGATAATGATTAAGACTCATGAGGATCTTGAAATATTTCCTCACATAGGTCTGAGTCATACTTTCAGTCCAAGAGGAGAGTGTGCTTGGTATATAGAAGCTGAAGAACAGGCAAAAGAAGTTGTTTGACTGCTTTCTCCTAACTCCTAGCACTGGTAACTTCCAGCATTAGCACTAATATTTGCAGGCAACCGAGCGCCGAGTTCGTTGAGGCAGGAGGGGAGAGGGTTCAGGCTGCTTCAGTGCAGACCTCCTTCCACAGTTTGTTCAAAGATCCATTCCCACACAGACAGGAAGGACTCATGTTGATTTGGAAATGTTTCTGCTGGTATTACATTAAAGATGTACCATCCATAGTTTAATGGAGGTACCTCTCTGAAGTGCCTAAAATTATAAAATCATCTGTTTAAGATCTTTCTGAGAAAAATTAATGATGTGGCAGGCTCTGGTGGAAATAGCGTAGCAAATTCATACAACCCTGTAATCAACTGCCAAGCTGGACTGTGGTATCGACAACAGACACCTCTGATCACATAGAAAATAAACTGAAAGTCTCTATTTGAGGACATGAAAGAAACACATGTGAAAGAGTTGTCAAGCCAATTGCTCCAGACCTGCTGCTACTGTGCAGCACAGAAATACAACTAAGCTGTGTAAAAAATTTCTTTTGAGACACTCATATTAAAGTGACAGCTACATGCCAAGAAATGCAGTACATTTTCCTAAGCATTTTTTAATGAAGAAATTGAAAGCTACTGTGTGAGATCCTAGTTAAGCCTGAAGAAAGGTGGTGAGGCAAGAATCAAAACTAAAGATGAACTGAACCTTCTTAATTAGGTTTGAATGAGCACAGAGGCATTTTGAGTTGTGTTTTCCAGTATTTTGCTAACACATATATTAAAAAACATAGTGCAAACTTAGGAGACTGTCTTGGTGAGTGTAACATCTGTATGTGACTCCCAGACTGCGCAGGAGGAAAGGAGGTGAGGGCAAGGATCAAAACTAAGATTGAGCTGCACAAAACTCGTGCAGAGACTACATGGAAGTAACTTGACAAATCCTGCGTGACCTGCTTTGACCTCATAGCTGACCCTGCTCTGAGCAGGAGGTTGCACTAGGGACCTCTGAAGGTCCCTTCCAACTTGAATTATCCTACAATCCTATAACCAGACACAGACTATATGGATATCATTGCTGAAAAGTGGAGACCACCACATTTTTCTGAAATCAGTCACTACAATCGGTAACCACTTCACTTTATTTATAATTGTGATCTCAGTATTTCATTTAGTGTGCAACTACACTTCTGAGTAACAATGACGATTCTAGTGATGGCTACAACAGACGGCATCTTGCTAATATCAGAGCTGGTGTCAGATTTGCATTCAAATACTGCATAGCCCATCAGTACCTGTCATGGCTTGACAGAGAAGTTTTACCACGTCACCGGGTTTTAGGCATGTGACTGCTTTTGAAGGATTATTTTAAGAAAGGAAGACACCTACATTTGGAACACTTTTTGTACAATATCTTAATTTAACTTGCAATTAAAGTATGCAGCTGGGGATTTAACTAGAGTCATTATAAGCTACAGTGGTGGCCTACCTGTCACCCACAGCCTTGAATTCACTTGTGATTGGAAGAAAGTCTCCCCTGCTGATCTTTGGTTCAAATAGACACAGCACAAATTAACATTGCCTTTGGTCTTCCTAGGAGAAGGCAGTTCCCAGACTAGGCAGCTGGCGTTGGCTTTAAGTCAAAAAAAGGCTGAATGGATGGATTTAGGGACAGAATCATAAAATGACTAATCAAAACAGCAGCGCCTAACTCTCTCAATAGTCGCATGCTGCGCTGACATTTTCGAGCAGGTCAACTCTAGATGGCCCAGTTACTCTGTGGCATTCAAATCAAATCTTACAATGTGGCCCTATTAGGGCCAATCATTAATACCTATTTTTGCCAGTGCTAAAACACTTAGACGAGACACCAGGTGACTCTGCAAGCTTTTGAGACGAGAACCAGTAATGAATGCATGACCTGCTGAGTAATGAGGCCATTTCTAGGTAAAGATGAATGTTTACTTGGGAGCAATCTTATGGTTCACTTCACCTGAAAACCTTCTCAGAAAAATGCAGATACTGCCTTACTGAATTCCAAGGGGAAATATCATCTAAACAATCCTTTGAGGCTCCAAATTTTAAAAAATTTTATTTCAAAGGATTTCACAGATAAATCACTGACGGAAAGGGTTTTGTAGACATCTGCTTGATCAGGATTTTCTAGGATATCTATGGAGCATTTTATTAGCAAAGTTACTAAAGTCATCTTCTCAGCCATAGGAAAGAATACATAACTTGTAGGACATTACCACATCCCATTATTGTGATAACTGAAAAAATGAGTTATAGGCACTGATAACATCTGCATGGAGCACTGAACATTAACGATTTGCAGCTTCTCATAGTAAAGATGGATTTCAAGCTCCCCTGCATTTTCATTTTGAAAAAAAACCCAAAACAATCTGGAGATGGAATCTTACATAATGGAGACAAATGTTTTCTGTGAAACTTAGAACATACAGAATTGCTTGCATTGGCTCACATGGGCTTGTACGAAGTGTGCAAAGACTGGCCATGCCCTACATGCGTAAAGCATGCCTTCTTTCAGCTACTGACACCTTTGCTTGGCACTGATACGTTCTTCCACATACTGTTGAGTTGGGTTTTTTTGCCAATATCTCCTGTATCTGTGGGGCATTTCAGGGGAGCTGACCCTTCTGATTTCTTGTGACCTGGGAGATCTTTGCACATCAAAGGCCACTGATCATATGAGTAGCAACCTCCTTTTCCCTCAAATCCCTGGCCCAGCCTTCATTTTTTCCTCTTTCAACCAGTGACTGTCAGATTTTCTGGCTATGATAGAAAATACAAGCCTGACTACAAAATTACTCTCCCTGTTGTGATCCCATTAGAACTGCTGCAGTCCCACATAGGCTCACAAGCCAGGGGCTGGGGTTCACCCAGAGGGACAAAGCAAGCTCACATCACCTTGGAAAGTCATGTTGTCAGCAACACATGCTTGGACTGCAGTCTACCAGCACCTAGCAGTATGAAATGGTCTTTCTGAATAACCTGGAATGATCATATTTTCAACCACTGTATTCAGGTATCTCAGAGGTATCTTAAGAAATACTGTGTACTTACACACTAAAGAAGTTTCTGGTTTATTTACAGGACAACTCTGAATGTCAGTCCTTTGTCAAGCTCAAGGGCAGCTTTGGCTGCAGGGACCATGAAATGGTGGAGTTCAAGATCCTCAGGGCAGTGAGGAGGGTGCACAGCAAGCTCCCTACCATGGACTTCAGGGGAGTAGACTTTGGCCTCTTCACAGATCCCCTTGGTAGACTATCATGGGATAAAGCCCTGGAGGGAAGAGGGACCCAAGAAAGACGGTTAATATTCAAGGATCATCTCCTCCAAGCTCAGGAGCGATGCATCCCAACCAAGAGGAAGTCAGGCAAAACCTCCAGGAGGCCTGCATGGATGAACAAGGAGCTCCTGGACAAACTCAAACACAAAAAGGAAGCCTACAGAAGGTGGAAGCAAGGACAGACAGCCTGGCAGGAATACAGAGAAATTGTCTGAGCAGCCATGGATCAGGTTAGGACAGTTAAAGCCCTGATAGAACTAAATCTGGCCAGGGAGGTCAAGAGCAACAAGAAAAGCTTCTATAGGTACATTGGTGACAAAAGGAAGACTAGGGAAAATGTGGGCCCTCTTCAGAAGGAAATGGGAGACTTGGTTATTTAGGACATGGAGAAGGCTGAGGTACTCAACAACTCTTTTACCTCAGTCTTCACCACCAAGTGTTCCAGCCACATCACCCAAGTTGCAGAAGGCAAAGGCAGGGACTGGGAGAATGAAGAGCCACCCACTGTAGGAGAAGATCAGGTTTGAGACCATCTAAGGAAACTGAAGGCACACAGGTCCATGGGACCTGATGATGTGCATCCACAAGTCCTGAGGGAACTGGTGGATGAAGTGGCTAAGCCACTATCCATCATACTTGAGAAGTCATGGAAGTCCGGGGAAGTTCCCACTGACTGAAAAAGGGGAAACATAACCATCGTTTTTAAAAACGGAGAAAATCTCACCCCTGTGCCCAGCAAGATCATGGAGCAGATCCTCCTGGAAACTATGCTAAAGCACATGGAAAATAAGGAGGTGATTGGTGAGAGCCAACATGGCTTCACAAAGGGCAAATCATGCCTGACAAATTTGGTGACCTTCTATGACAGAGTTACAACGTTCGTGGATAAGGGAGGAGCAACTGTCATCATCTACCTGGAATTGTGCAAAGCATTTGACACTGTCCCATATGACATCCTTGTCTCTAAATTGGAGAGACATGGATTTGATGGGTGGACCATTTAGTGGATAAGGAATTGACTGGATGGTCGCACTTAAAGAGCCGCGGTCAATGACTCGATGTCCAAGTGGAGACTGGTGACAAGTGGCGTTCCTCAGAAGTTGGTACTGGGAGCGGTGCTGTTTAACGTCTTTGTTGGGCTCATGGACAGTGGGATTGAGTGCACCCTCAGCAAGTTTGCCAAAAACACCAATCTGTGTGGTGCAGTTAACATGCTGGACGGAAGGGATGCCATCCAG
>NW_009628189.1:74875-89969 GCF_000690535.1 Cariama cristata | reverse complement strand
TGCGTTTCGCTGTTTTATGGGCTCCCTCCCGTGCCTGTGCTTTCTTCCCTAGGCAGGTGAAGGGAATTACCGTTAGGATCACTCAGCCTCCGTGTGTGGGTCCCTTGGCAGATAATCTCGGGCGGTTTTAAATATTTTTTGCCCCTCTGTTTATATATATATATTTTTTTTGGTCACATTTATGTAACAAGTGCCAGCCTGCACGTTAGATTAGTGGTGTTGTCTAGGGCGTTGCATGCTCTGGGGGTGCTGTATCCAGTGCTGTGTCTGATCATTAAAAAAAATGTCTTTCCGTTGAAGAAGACAGGGGTTAAAATGAATGAAGATCTGAAGGTTAATTTGAGCTGGCTGCCTCAGGATCATGTAGAAGCCAGCTCTACCGAGAATGCCTCAGCCGCAGGCTCCTCCCTGGTTCCTGTCGTAGAGCCAGAGCCAGAGCTTTTGGTAAACCCCTGGGACATTGTCTTGTGTACTTCAGGGACCCTTATCTCCTGCGAAAATGCCATTGTGGTTCTTATCATTTTCCATAATCCCAGTCTTCGCGCTCCCATGTTCCTCCTGATAGGCAGCCTGGCACTGGCAGATCTCTTAGCAGGCGTTGGATTGATCATCAATTTTGTTTTTGCATACCTTCTGCAATCAGAAGCTACGAAACTGGTTACGATTGGACTGATTGTTGCCTCTTTCTCGGCATCTGTTGGCAGCTTGCTGGCTATCACTGTTGATCGTTACCTCTCCCTGTATTACGCTTTGACTTACAATTCAGAGAGGACTGTCACTTTTACCTATGTCATGCTTATATTGCTCTGGGGAGCATCTATCTGTATTGGACTGCTGCCTGTAATGGGCTGGAACTGCCTCAGAGATGAATCCACCTGCAGTGTTGTCAGACCACTCACTAAAAATAATGCAGCTGTCCTTTCGGTCTCTTTCTTGCTCATGTTTGCCCTCATGCTGCAGCTCTACATTCAAATCTGTAAAATCGTGATGCGCCATGCCCATCAGATTGCCTTGCAACACCATTTCCTGGCCACTTCCCACTATGTGACCACCCGAAAAGGAGTGTCTACTTTGGCCATTATTTTGGGGACTTTTGCTGCTTGCTGGATGCCTTTTACGCTCTATTCTTTAATAGCCGATTACACCTACCCTTCTATATACACCTATGCCACCCTCCTGCCAGCTACCTACAATTCCATCATCAATCCTGTAATATATGCTTTTAGAAACCAGGAGATACAGAAGGCACTTTGGCTCATCTGTTGTGGCTGTATTCCTTCTAACCTGTCTCAGAGAGCAAGATCACCCAGTGATGTCTGACTGGCAGCCAGGAGGATGCTCCTTACCGTGTTACTTTCCAGACATCCTTGCGATGCTGTCTTTGGTTTAGACGCATTCATTAAATGGTGTGTGATGGGTTCATATCAAAACCACAGGATGCACTGACCTTTTTCTAAACAGAAAACCCCAGTGACCAAAATGAGTCAAGTGGTTTAAGGGAGATTTCCAAAAATCAAAATAATCAGTGTTCTTACAGATTTATAATGTTGCTCAGGGTCTTTTTGTTATATTACCCAGACTTTGCCATGTTTGCCATGATTTTACGTTAAGTTTGCTAATTAAAATTAGATTGAAACAGCATACCTCCTTGAAATTGTTTATGTGATTGAGTTTAGTCATACTGCATGTTACAGTCTGTTGTCAGGATATTTTTTTCCCTCTTTAATTCTTTTTAAAACAGAAAAGAAAAGAACACCCAAGTCCTGTTACCCCATTCGTATATCATCAGAATACTCTTCAAAATAATGGCCAACTGTACTGATTTATATGGTATTTATTGTAATAATCTCAGTGCAACAGATTTGCTCTAAGTGAGGAAGTACTTGTATAGCTTTTTACTTTACATCTCAGCATGAATTAGCTTGGTAATTGTTCTAAAGGGTTACCTGTTCTCTCCTGAGTTCTGGATGGATGTTAAAACAGAAGATATGCTTTGCCTTCCTTTTGAAAAGTCAGCCGTATGTTTTCACTTAGATATGGGACATCGGAGCTCATTATACTATTCATTTTAAAAGGATTTCAGGGGGGCTCTTCAAAGTTGATGGAACAGTATGGCCTCTTTTGGCATTTGTAATAGATGCAGCACAAAGTTTCTCAGACAAGTTTACCTTTTTCAGAAGTGTATAAGAAAATATCTAATAAAATAACCTACAAATTTCTTGCAACATGTATTTAGCATCCACAGAAAATGGTTCCCCTTATGTTGTTATCAAGTCAAAACTGTTACCACCTGTTTTCGTTGTTCTGCTATATAATTTAAAATACTGAAGTTTATGAATTCTCAGAGCATATCTAGTTCATAATGGTATGCAACCAGAACTGCAACATGAAACAGTATTTTCTCCTTTTCTGGCAGTTTCATCCATTACAGATTGTGATTCTTCGCACTGTACGCGTGTCAGTTCACTTCATTATAGGATGATAGTTCTGGTCTAAAAAGCAGAGCTTCCTCTCGTGAATGGTTAAATTTCAAACCGCTTCTAACCTTTTTACTGAAGCCACGTGAGAACGCACTAGAAATAAAACATTGTTTTCTAATTTGAAGACTTGATTGCCAGAGAGGAAAACTTCCTGGCAGATGTCTTCGCGAAAGTTAAGGCGTACCCTAACGTAAGGTGCGCCCCGATGTCAGTCCATGGCAGTTTGTAGTACCACTTCCATTAGTGTTGATGGGCGCTCAACGCGTTAGTGCCCTGGCATCAGCAGGAGGTTACCTTCCCTTGAATGTCAAAGTCAGCATACTGTATTGTTGCGTCAGTATCTTCCGTTACAGTTTAAAAAGAAAACAAACCAACAAACTCACGTGTAGAAATAGCAATATTTACAGTTCAATGAAAAAGTATACCTGTATAGTATAGATAGTAGAGACAACTGTGTTGCTGGTCTGGATTTTTCCAAATGGAATCTGTCCTTTTCACATGGACATTTGGTTGACTGTAGCTTTTTGTGGCAAAGTTTCTGTGACATTAAGAATCATATGCTATACACAAAGCTGAATCTCAAATGTGAATGAGATGTCTGTAAACAAGGCTCTGTAGAGATTTTTATGAGCAATAATTAATTTTAGTTGCATTGCTGGGTTCAAATTCCATTATTTACTTGGTTCAACCGTCATGATATTTGGCTTTTACTTCGTAAACTGATTAGTTTAATAATTGCATGGCATGGTCCAGCAGAGCTGTGAACTCGCAGCTCGCTTGGCTTCACTGCGATTTACAGGTGCTCAGCACAGTTAGACTGTGACCCCTGCTCCGTGTAGGATATTCGTGTTCTTTATCTACTTCTGAATGCTAATGAAACTCTAGGCATTGCATTTTGTTATGAATTTTTGTATAAGAAATAATCACTTCATAAATATCCATGCTATGTATGCGTGCAGCTTTGCAAGTATGCAAAGTATTGGGAATAAATGGCAGTAAAAGTCATGAGCTGAATAATGTAGAGAGGCTGAGTAATGTAGAATGGCACTTTTAAAAGCAAAAAATAAGTTAGTCATGCAAAGTTTACACCCCCTCCCCTATTCTTCCCCATTTGTTCTTCTTGTCAAATTGCTAGGAAGGGTGATGAAGATGAGCAGCTACAACTGTGACCAAAATTCAGTCCTGAGGGCAACTCTTTTTTTCGCTGACGCAGACCTGTTCTCATCCTCTTGGATAGCCTCACCGGCACTAGTGGTTTTCTCTCCACAACACCCAGGTGGTAGGGAAGCCAGAAGAAAACAGCAGAGGGAGATAATGTCATCCCCTTTTCTCATGCTGGTTCACCTAGTGTCCTTGTCATCTTCCTCGCTCCACAGGCCGCTCAAATCCACAGAGGCTCTCCAGAGTGCCGAGGGAGCCAACCTTTTCCTTGTGCCAGAGCAGAGAGATTTGTAATTGGAATCTCCTCTCCTGAGAAACAGTGCGAGTCAGATGGAGGAAAGAAGGATTAATTATAGAAGTCCCACAAAGCTGCCCTCGTTTGAGTAGCGCATGGTTACCTTTCACCAGAGAGAGATGAGAAACATGATTGTACCTCCCAAGGTACTGCTGTGACCTCCAGTGAGGATGTTGTTTCTTCTGGAAATATGTTCTTAAATTGACACTGTGCAGCATAGGCTGGAAGATCCTTCTGGAAGTCAGTGACTTAGGTTTGCCCACAGCTGTCGGACCAAACTTTAACGTGGTTTGCAGTACTGGCG
Organism: Cariama cristata; assembly: GCF_000690535.1. Lineage (NCBI taxonomy): Eukaryota > Metazoa > Chordata > Aves > Cariamiformes > Cariamidae > Cariama > Cariama cristata. Next base: position 85,729 of record NW_009628189.1, on the reverse strand, counting down.
AGATGCGGTGTAGCACACCAGTGAACAAACTCGGGGGAGCAGGGGCAGAGCTGGAGGTAACAACGGTGCCTACCTCACTTGCACAAAAGAAGTGCTTGACAGGCAGCCGCTTCTCAAACCCTGCTGACTTAAAAAATTCTCGGCTGTCACCTCAGAGTTACAGGGTAGGCCCCAGCTCTGCATGGTAAGGTGCCAGTGTTCACCCAAGATCCCTCCAAAACTGGCAGAAATCCAGCCAGCCTTCAGGGTTGGGTCATTTTGTTGTCCCGTCAAACAACACCCGTGCATAAGACCAAGGGTGTTATATTCACCATTCTATCTACAGTGAAATATCTTTCATGTTTCCATCATAATGACAAAAGACTTTTTTCTTAATGCGTAATTTAAAGAATTGAAGTTCACTTTTATTTACTAACATGCTTGCCCTGAAGTTAGTAACAGGTTGTATCTTGATGCACAAAATTTACTGTAGTCAGTTCTTTCATATATTCATCCTCAAAGCTTGGGAGAGGATTTTTTTAATTGTCTTTTTTTAAAAACTGTTTCTCCTAACAATAAGATTTCAGCAATAAGGGGAAATACGTTTTTAGCACGAGAGCAATAAAATCCTCCGTGTTGCGGGTACTATATACTGCTGAGTAAACTCAGAGCAATAGAGAGGAAGCCATATATTCTTTAGACAAAAAAAATCAGTAATTTGCGTAAGGACTTTAAGTAAGCAGAAGTCTTCCTTTGTTAAGCAGTTGCTATTGGACTGATGTGGGACATAATTTCTGGTTGGTTTGTGTTACAATTATTGAGTTACTGAACAGAATTAGTCAGCGATAACCTTTCACCATAGTTCTTGCATCCTGAATTTTGCTATTTGCAAGAGAGAATTACGTACTGCAGTGGGGTTTTTTATTCTTTTTGTTGTTAGGCATTTAGTTGTACAGCATTCTATGGATAAATTCATTCATTCAGGATTTCCCATTGCAACTTAGTGCTGAGAATACTCATCACCAAACAAAACCTGAGAATTTGTCATGCCCATCAAGATGGCTATGATAAATGGTGCTAGCCCATTCCGAAGGCAGCTTAGCTTTTAAAAGGACAAGATTATGGTGTCATTGAAGAAAACCCGTACCAGCACCCAGGGTATTTGGAAGCAAGCTGGAAGGCCTGCTGTCACTGCTGCAGCTTCCTACCGCAGACGCTCGATGCCATAAGGAGCTGCGTCCATCCTTCAAGGTCAGGGCCAGCCTTCAGGCACCTTGGGGTCACTAAAGCCCCTCTGCGGGCAGCAGTGAACTTTGGCTCACACCAGCAGCTGTTCTGTCCCCAAAGAGTTGTCTTTCTGTTGCCTCATTTCCTTAGGCATTGTTTAGCTTTTAAAAATAAGATACTTGTGGATTAATTTCTCAAAAGTGGTGAGCAACTTGCAGTGTGACTGGAAGTTGGCGTAAAATTGCATTGCTACAAATCAAGACCCTGAAACATAACTACACTCTCATTACTTAAAAAAAAAAAAAAAAAAAAAAAGTGGTTCTATAACATTCAGAACCATGTTTTCAAAATGTTGGCCCTGACTTCTATGAAGAGAAAGTATGTATGGTCTGGTTTTTGTATGTACAGTGAAGAAAGGAAGAAAAATAAGAATTGGACAGAGTGATCACTGTTTAAAAAACCACCAGCCGTTCTGTTGCTTTATCTGAGATACTGAATGGTTCTTAGTCCTTGACACTGAAACCAACTCTGGCAACTTCCTAGAAAATCCTGAACACCCACAAGTCAGTGTAAAAGTGTTGTAGCAGAAGTAGAAGGACTAGTGTGGTTGCCAGAGCAAAACAATTTGATGTAACAGCTTTGCTGCGAGTGGGAATAAGAACAGTATACCTGGACACCCGCTGTAGACAGACCAAGTCCTAGGTGTATAGGAATAGCACCAGAAAAAGGTGAACGGTATTTCTTTAAATGATACTGCTGCAAGGAGAGGGTATTGGATAGACTGTCACTGGATATGGATCCTATGTTGTAAGAATTCAAGAATATTTTAAAGTGCTACTGGCCAGCTATTCAGGAAAAGGTATTGTGGTGGTGTATTTTTTGAGGGCAATCAAGAATGCAGCTAGATCTATGAAAGAAGTAGTTAGGGATGATGTTAAATATCTACGCATAGACTCATTGCATGTTTTTGGGAGAAGGTCTGAGAATCATTTTAAGTTTTTACTTGGCTGCCTTTTGGAGCAGCCGGTTCTAGAACAAGAGGTTGCTCCAGTACATACATTAAGTGCAGTAAATAATCTGTCCTTCTTTACTTATTTATCAAAAGGAACAAATAGCTATTTGCAGTCAGAATTGTTGCTTGCAACTAGACAAGGTCTTTTTAGTAATACCACAGGAAACCACTTTACAAAAACAGTTTGATAACTTAGAAAAAAACAAATTTTCACATGCTTAGCGTGTTGCACACTTAGTGTATTGCATGTTAGCAAGAGGCCCTGTAACTTGATTGGTATTAGCCAGCAGGGCTACTCAAAAGCATGTGAAATTTGGTGCTTAACCAAAAAAAAAAAGGCCAGTGCAGATAACAGTGCATTACTATAATTGGGAAACACAATTTTAAATAATATTTCAGTTCCCTGATTTTTTTTTTCCCTGGTTTTTGAATGCCATTACATAAAGCGGTGGTTGACCCTCTCTTTCATTGCTACATTTAGTTTGGCTTAGTGGTAGTCCAGAGATGTACAGTGGAGAAAAAATAAGATCTCTCAGTCTCTGCTTATAGAGAGGGGACTAAAAGGAAGGGGCGTGATTTATATATCACAAATAAGCAATAGTACAGGACAGATAAATCAGACATGCGTATCTCCCCCATCTGTCAGTAAAAGAATGATGGGACTCCCAGTAAACTTGAAAGATCTCATACCTGGAAATACTTTTTTGGTACACAAGGAAATTACCCCATAAAACTGGGTGCTACTGGCTTCATCAGACCAAGACTTTGCAATTCCTTTTAATGGATCAGAAATCTGGATGAACCGCAAGGGTATCTGCTTTCCTGTTAAGTGGATGATGAAAGATGAGAGAGGATGGAAGTCTGTACAGCTTGGTGAATCAGCCAGGTGCTTGGTGCCTGAGCTTGGATAGGAAGGTTGTGTGAATAAATGCATCGCACGTGGGAAGGTTGTTTTGAACTGTCCACTTTGAACTTTACCTGACATAGATGGAGCACCCAAGAGGGGCCTGGGGGCTGCCGTTGTTCTGGGGTGTAGTGCAGCAGACCCGTGTCCTTGAGGACGGCAGTATTGCTGCTCCTGTTGAATGGTGTCCAGAGAGCGGAGAAGAGGAAATATGGTCAGAAGGGAGGTCCTCCTTCTGTGAAAACGTTTTATTCAGATTATTACTTGTCTTGTTAACACAGTCTTAGATGGCTGCACTTGAAATCAGAAGAGGTTTTTTGGGGGAAAAATACTGACAATATGAAAGTAGAACCAACAGCAGATTACAGTAAGTCATTATGTATTTCTGTTTCTTCTGAGGAGCAGCTGAGTCTGTAACTTCACAGTAACTATTTATTTAAAAACAATATGCCTTTGCACTAAAAAACTACAAAAGTCCATGCTGCGGTTTATGCACAAAATTATTGTGATCTTGTAAGCCAGATAAGAAGAAGAAACAGTTGCATATTTCACTGTGTCACTGTGAACTTCTAGAGGAGGAGGAAAAAACCAAACCTGAAGGTAGGTTAGATGAAACCATATTGCAATTAACTAGTGCATCACTGCTGTGATTCAAACTAATTTGGTGCCATTGAAAGGGTAAGGGGAGATTTTCCAGTGGAGGTTCTTTGCAAGTGGGTTGAGAGTAAAACTCATTTTAAAACCAAGGTCAGTTAAACCTGCCATCCCAAACTCCTTGAATTGGCTTTTAAGGAAATTGTCCTCACCTCCCCAAACATTTTGTTTTGCACTCTACGTACTCCAAGGCAATTTTTACAAACTTGCTGACATACTAGATGTTTAACCGGACAAGACAGTATTATGGGTTTCCCTCTCCCAGGTTGGGGGAAGACTCTTATGTGCCAGAATGAGAGAATGGATTTATTTATCTGTTATCTTTCAGTGTTTGCAACATTCACACAAGTTTGGCAATGTTTTTCTTTATTCATAAACAGACCTTTCTAAAAAGCATGGACTACTTATGGACATTCACTGCACATGTAGGGGCTTCATTAAATTACTAGTGTATAGTAATTCAGCTGATGGCCATAGGATTACGAGGGGTATGTGTGTTCACTTTTTTCTTTTTGTTTGTTTGTTTTTTTGTTTGTTTTTCCCAGTAGTAAGATGTCTGGCACTCTTCTTTTTGTTTCAAGACAAACATTGGTTTACGGTTGGACTCGATGATCTTAAAGGTCTTTTCCAACCTAAATGATTCTGTGATTCTAAGAACCTGCTGCATTCTTAGGTAAAAGCTTATTGACAAAGGTTTCAATTGTTTGTTACAATCCTTTCAAATATATCAGCAGCACTTTTTAGTTGAACAACTTTGGTGAGCATTTGCCTTACGCTGGCAATTTATCTGATTCACCTGCGGGGAGGGAAGCAAGTGAACTGCTACCGTTTTCTTTACACTTGTGGTATTATTCTTACCTCGAACCATTTGATCCCAACCATATGATCTACCGTGATGTCTGGGCACAGGCCTGGTCCCAGTTTCTCAAGGAATAAGCAAGCCAATACCAACTGCACATGCTGGAGACTGCATCCTGCAAGGATTTACCTTAGAAAATGGAGGGGCCTTCCACTTTTAAGGAATAGATGCCAACAAAATAGATTTGTTTTTTTTAAAAAAGTATAAACTAATTCTTAAAAGGAAACACCTATGTCCAGGTTTAACTTAAAGAACTTAGGTACTAGTTGTATTACGTGCTGAGTGGAGAAAGTTTCTTAGAGTATTTTGCTGTGCCATTAACTTAAGTGTTATGAGCTGTCATACTTAAAACTTTAAATAGTGTAATTACATACTTTAATATAATATATACATAATTATTATAATTATTTAATTTCCTTTTTATACGTGTGATATGCTAGATATCATACTGTATCCCTTCAGTGTTGTCATGGTCAAAGTGTAACCTCTTTGCTGAGGAGGTTTCATATGATTAAAGAAAAACATTGCCAAACTTGGATGAGTGTTGCAAACGCTGAGAGATTAGCAGGTAAGTCATTGATACTTCAACAAACAAAGACAATCCAGAGGTTTTGGAAGGGAGGTGAATTCTCCTGTCTTTAATTTGAACAAATCCCACGGCCAGCTTTGGGATTACAGGAGTGTGTTATATGGCCACATAGGGGACAGAATACAAGAAGGGCATTTATCACCGACATGAGCCTATGTGGCAGGGATAGGTTCCTGTGCACGCTGTTCCCTGTTCTCTTTCTCGCTCTGTCTTTCATGGGTGCTTTGGTAACAGGACTGCGCAGATCACGGGTCCAAACAGCACACGTATGACACAGGGGCATGTTTTGCACTGGCTGATGCTAACCTGGGGAATGTGACAGTATCTAAAAAATCGTATACATTTATTTGTGAAGGGCACATGCAATACACACATGCTTCAGGGGCATTTTAGGAAAAGGGACTAGAGCCTATAAGATTTAGGACCAAGGTGTGGAGCTCTTACTGCATTGATTACTTATGATCCCCCTAGAAGTTTCCTCTTACTTCAGTGTTTGCTAAGATGAAACCCATCAAAATAATCAGGAATTCGGCTTCCACTGCTGTCAGGGAAGAGATATTTTATAATATGCAAATGAAGGCAGCATGGCCTGACCCTTTGAAAACTGAGATACCCGCATCCTGAAAGGGATATACTGTTGTGTCCCCATGGAGCTCGGGGAGTTGTGCCCCATCCATGGGTTTTGCTTTTGCTGCGCTTTGGTTGCCCTCTGACAAGGCACTCCCCCCATGTATGAGCAACGCTCGGTCACCTTCTGGTGCCTCTGCCCCAGGGGGCTCGCCAGAAATAGCACGGAGGTGAGGTTTTTCTGCGGGGTCAGAGCATGCGGGGCTTGGAAGGGTGCTCCGCTCTCAGCAGAGACCTTTCTGAAGACATGACAGAAAACAGTGAGCCTTCTTCAGTCACGTTCGAACCAAATGTCAGCTCCTTTCTTTTGTATTTCCCTTTCAGTGTAAGCAGAGACTTCCCTTAGTCGAGGAGGAGGAGAGTAACTCATTGCTGGGAGTTTGCAGGCTCCAGCATGCAGCTTTTTACACGGCAGCTGTCCCAGGGCAGAGGGGCTGAATGTACAGTTGTCTGCCTCTGAACTCAGGCCGGTCCCACAGGTTAAAATGTATAGGAGGAAAATGCGGTTTTCCAGAATGCGTGATTTGTGCCAAAAGCGTGGAATGGGTATTGCAGCTGAAGAGGCAGGTAAATTGCCTAGATTACACGTACGGCAAAATACTCAGGCAATCTCTAGGGTTACTTGCCTGTGCTCAAATGTATTTTCTGCTGAAGCTGACAGCAGTCCCGTTTATGTATGGAAGAGAGTAATACGGACTTTTCTCTTGGGTCTCAGCCACAGCCCACTGAAGGAAATGGGCATTCTTATTTTTGTCATTATTTCTAGAAAGTGCTACATTAGACCTCCATCCGTTTTGTATATCGACATCTTTTTACTCTTTTGGGGCTAAAATCTACAGTCACGTCGTCGTTCTTTGTTTGGTCTCAGCTTTACTGTCACAGCCAAGACCTACAAAAGTTGATTGTAAATGTGTTTACAAATAAAAAGAAATTTCATAGGATAAAATGTTATAACTGTGCCTCTGAAATAAAGCTGTAAAACTCTCTATTTAACTTCAGGCCATGAAATCTGGAATACCCTGGGCTGGTAGAACCACGTGTAATTTTCTAGACTTACTAACCAGACCCCTGCTCTTTTAATTGCCAAATACAATTAAAAATAACGTGTGGTTTACCGTGCTCATCTCATGAAATTCTCGGAGAGAACTTTTCCTAGGAAACATGGTACGATTCGTGTAAGCTCCTGATACTACTGACGGCAGTGTGGGTCCATGCTGAATTCTAAAAGCTTTAGCAAAAGCAGCTGCATGGGGGTAGTTCTCACGCTACACATCTCATTAGGAGCCAAATGGCTTTAAACCAGTAATTTAAATTCTGCATGTTGTGCTTTTCATATGAGAACCAATTACTGGTTTAGTACATAAAGGCCTGTGGTTATTGCTTATACTAATTTAGGGTTTTTTTCATTTAACTGTGGTTGAAGTTTGGACCATAGCTTGCCAGTATATGAAGTAATTTTAAAAGGAAGTGAAACATCTTTGCCTCAGTTTCCCTTAAGATTAAAGCTTTGGATTGCAACTACAGAGCTTCTTGTTGTATACAAGATAGTCATTTAATGCACTTTATTTAAAAAAAGGCACAAATTATTTTGTTTATAAAATGTTACAATTGCACTATGCTGTAAGAATCGGTTAATAAATATAAACTGTACAGTTTTGTAGTCAACATTGTAAGTGTTTAGTCATAAATGATTGAAACGATTACATGTTTCAGTTAAATGTTAATTTTATATGTGGTATATGTAACCATAAATAAATTTTCCTTTCTAAAAAAAAGAATGGTTGTCTGTTTCGTTTCATTGAATTTCACATTCTATTTCAAATAACAAAACAATATTCATTCTAAAAATATAAAATTGAACGTGTTCCAGTGCAAAGAGATGGCAGATGACACTAACTAAACTCGGGGGATTAAAGTCAGATGTGCGAACTTCAGCTGAACTTCTGTAGACCCCCTGTATCCACTGACACTGCAGAAGGAAATACCAGGCACTACAGTTTTGCACAAAAAATCTGAAAGAAGAGCTAACAGGAATTCTTGAATCTAGAGTTGTAAATGAAAGCCAGGGTGCCCTTATCCAAGTTAATTTACCTCTACCGCACTTCTCGTCTGACATGCTGCCGTTGGTTATCATTGCATACGCTCAGTTTTGGGGAACAAAATTCAGTATGGATGTGCAAGAGGGTCTGCATTGGGTCTTGCCAATGGATGTAAATACTTCGTATTTGAGTTGGTCATCATTAACTGGGAGAGGTAAGAGTTGAAAGAAACTGTGTTAACCTAGATTTTTTTTATTTTTTTTTTTGAGAAGTTTGGTCCTGATCCTCTAATAAGTAACTGCAAAATCAGAGTTCTGTTTTTCCAGTTCAACTGTTACAGACAGGCTAAAAGAAAATGGAGGACTGTCTCATTTTCCAAATTAATTTTTTTTTAAAATGTGCATTTTAATTCTTCTGAATGGTTTGCTTGAATACCCAACTTACTTTCCAGGCATATAAACTGATGGAATGAGCTACATCACTAACCATAAAACTGACTGTTGTGTACCATAGCCGGAGAAAATAGGACTTCTGAAGGAATTGGCTGGTGACTGACAGATCCCCAGGTAAGTAACAGAGAGTGAGGCTGCTTCCTTTACACCATGCAGGACTACAGTCCTGTGGCTCAGGTGTGTCCTGGAGGAGATCTTAGTGATGTTTACTTCTACCAGACACAGCTGTCCTCTCCACCTCTCACATCAGACATTCAGGCACCGGCTGCTTTATCTAGAGAGGAAGGAATTGGTATCGTGGTGCAGGGGTAGAGTCCCAGTTTGTCTCTCCGCAGTTAACTACAGGCAAAAGGACGACAGCACAATGGTGATCGGGATGTATTTGGTAAGTGGGTTTTGCTTAACTAAACATAAACTGCAGTTACACGGTATAGACCCTTAGGAACTATCAGCTATCCAACCTACTAAACTGGAAAATGAATAAAAATTAATGGGAAAAAACAGCAGAGAGCGAGGGGAAGGAAATGTTTCACCTAATGGAGAAGCCAGTATTGAAATCATGTGGCCAGGACTGTTTGGGGATCTCTTTGGGCTTAATTGCTGGAGCCTGAAGTAGGACAATAAACTGAACCGGTTGTGACCGTACGATGCGTGTTTAACCTGCTTCTGCAGTCAGGAGGACCAGGAATGAGCCGGGAACAGCAGGGATGGGTGGTTGGAGCATCTTGGTGTTGCTGTGCTGGTGCCCCTTCCACACCTGACAGCGCTGGCATCAGCCTCATGGCTTCCTAGCAGTCTCAGATGGAAATATCATTTAGAGGGCAAAATAGCTGACTAAATCAATAAATAGAATAGTAAAAACCTGCTGAAACTTCATGGTACTCAGCCAGAATTGTACAGGAATTCCTATTAAAATGGTGGAAGTATTAATGGCGTTACAGAACTGGTAGGTATCCTGGCTGCGTTTTTGTTCAGTGCGGGTAACATCCTGCTTATGAAGCAATCCAGCAGTACCACAAGCTCGGGAAGCAGCACTGTTTGTTGGTGAAACAGTGTTTTGGATTATCGGGAACTTCAGGCATTGGCGATGCTTAGACCACCCAGTAACAACTACTTTGTGCCCCCTGCCAAATGTATAGCGCTTTGTGCGCTATCGTTTGATATCAGGTGTGTCAGCTAAGTCTGGAACTAAGCAGAGGGTAACAGAATTTTTAATAATGGTTATGCAACAGAAAACTTCTGTGGCCAATAATAAATGGTCAGTGTATTTACAAGGATAAAATAATTGAAAGCTGTCAGGACATGAAATAATTTCCATGCTACAGTAAGCAAAAGAAAGTGTCTTTATATGAGGCCCACAAGTGGAAATGAAAAGAGTGTAGTCCAGTGTTACTCTTTGGTTGAAGGAGGCTTGGCTGCAGCGTTCCAGGTGCACGTGCATGTTCTCAACGTTCTTCTCTTAAGTGTCTGCAGGTCACGTCAGAGATGAGCTGCGGGGTTAGGTGCACATTTGAACACAGTGCCGAGTATCTTACTTTCTTACTAAATTGTTACGAATCATCTTATTTGTAGAGGGATGTCAAAGAACGTCTACGAACTCACCACTGTCCTATAGCAAAGTGTGGGGCCCGTGCAGGTAATGGATATTTTGCATTCATCACTGAAAACTGTATCATCAGTATCATCAGTCTGGCATGTATGACAAAGACAATTCCATTCACGGGTACTCAGGCTTTTAAAAAAACTCCATATGTGCATTTTAAAGTTATTTTGAAATGACCTAGGATCATGTGGATCTAAATTTTTTTTTCTTTAGAGTTGCCTTTAAAGCTAGGAGCTCAAACCTAATTTATTTTTTTTTTTAATTGAAATGTCATCCTCATCACAGAAATGCTCCCTGGGGTTGTTAACTCTTTGCATTCCTCTGTCTGGGATGCAAGCTGAGCAAACCCAGTGCTGTACAGCATGTTACAGCCAGCACTTGGTTACTGCAGGCAAATCAGCTCTTACTTGAGCATCTCCTGCTCGTGGATTCTATGGGGATTTTTTTCTTTTATATCTGCCAAAGTGTTTCATCCCCTTATTTTGTGCTCATTGTAAAGATGGTGGCCTTTCAATGCAGGGCATTCTTTATCTGACAAGAAAAGGTATTTTAACGTAGAGCTGGTTTCATCTTCATTTTTTAACATGATATATGGGGTTTAAATGATGCTTGACGGAGAGCCTATATAAATACGTTTTTAAGATGCATCGAGTTCGCTGTTGTCATCATTTTGAGCTGTTGAGCTCAAAAGCGTCATCCTACAATTTCCAGAACAAGGATCATCGCACTCCAAATCCTTCAGCGTACAAGGGGAGAATGCAGGGGATGTGGCAAGCTAAGGGGGGAGAGAGCCTTACAACTCCGGTTTCAGGTACTAGGTGGGTCTAACTGGGAGCGAGAGGATTCCAAAATCTCGGCTAACCTAAGGATTCCCCTCTGAATGGTTTTACTCTCACCTGCAGCCTCTCC
>NW_009628189.1:67511-74854 GCF_000690535.1 Cariama cristata | reverse complement strand
AGGTATGGCCGAGTTCACCGCCCAGCAAGGCAGCCTACGCTGCGCCGAGCCAGGGCTGCGCGGCAGCAGCTCATCTCTCCCCCGATGCTTTGGCTCCGGCTGCAGCCTAGTTTCTTGTGGAAATGGGCTCCAGGATTTATTGTCAATGCTGGATTCCCAGTCCCTTCAGACAGCTTTCTGTGAGAACTAATAAAGCAGATCTGGGTTTCGTTGTTGTCGTTTTTTAATTAAACAGCCTATTTTAGGGTCCCTGGAGTTCTCTGTGCTGAGGTTGGTTTTGGCTTGGCTTCTCCCCCCGCTTCTATGAAGAATTCACAGAAAAATGCCCTGGCTCCTTACTGCTCAGTGCATTTCATTCTCTTTCCGGACAGCCTTTACAGAAGCACGGCCTTGCCATGAGGTGGGTCTGGTCTTTGATCTGCAAACCCCCGTGTCTGCTCTCACAGGGTAGTTCAGGCTGCCTCAACTCCTGCAGCTGCATGTCGGCTCTGGGACCCCTCTCCCTGCCCCACCGCAGCAGCTGCCCTCCTCGGATGGCGACAGCGACCTACCTCTGCCCCCCGCGGAGCGTTTGCCAAAATTGGGTGTTTCTGTTGGCAGAAGGGGAGGCCGAGAGAGCGTTCCCGGGGTGCTGGTGGCTGCTGCTGTGGTCACCGCATCCCTGGGGCCTGGGAAGAGTGGGGCGTGAGGGGCAGACAGCAGGAGGCATGGGTCAGGGAGGCCGATTTTCCTTTCTGTGTGATACCAAGTTGTGAGTAGGTGCAGGAATAGACATTTTCCTATCCAGGACATGTTTGCTGCTCAGACATCCACGGTGCATCTCCCAGAGGGAAGAGTCACCAGGCTAGCTGGGTGCGTGTCAGACGCCAGACGTGTCCTGTGGACATGCAGTTGCCTGTGCTGGTAGGAGTATGTACACAGCAGACTCACAGCAGCTTTTTGGTTTCCAGCTCGTATCAGTTCAGTGTTTTCTTCACATTTACACTGTGTAGTACTGGATCCAGTTCAAGACAGACAAGGAACTACTGGGGAGAGGCCAGCGGAGAGCAACGAAGGTGATGAGGGGACAGGAGCATCTCCCTGGTGAGGAAAGGCTGAGGGAGCTGGGTCTGTCCAGCCTGGAGAAGAGCAGACTGAGAGGGGATCTCATCAATGCTTATAAATACCTTAAGGGTGGGTGTCAAGGGGATGGGGCCAGACTCTTCAGTGGTGCCCAGCGACAGGGTAAGGGGCAACGGGCACCAACTGAAACTCAGGCAGTTCCACCTGAACGTGAGGAAGAACTTCTGTACTTTGGGGGTGGCCGAGCCCTGGCACAGGCTGCCCAGAGAGGCTGGGGGGGCTCCCTCTCTGGGGGGATTCCTCTGGAGATACTCAAAACCTGCCTGGACATCAATCCTGTGGGACTGCTGTAGGTGACCCTGCTTTGGCGGGGGGTTGGACTGGGTGGTCTCCAGGGGCCCTGCCAACCCCCACCAGTCTGGGATGATGCTGTGATTCATCAGAGCCCAGTAGCTTCCCCTGTTCTCTTTAGTGTTTTTCTGCTTCCAATTCATTCTATTAGCAGCTGGTTTAATAAGCAGTCGTTAAACGCACACGTCTCTCTCTCTCCAGAGATCTAAGCAGTGGCCTTGCCATCATTTCCGCTGCCTCAGAAAACGATGCAGCGCTTTGTTTTAATCAAGTTCAAAACAGAACAAAATGCTGCTCTGTGTCCCTTTCAGTTATTTCACCTTCAGCAGTCATTTGCAAAAAGACTTGCTTTTTCCTCTGCTTAGAAGTTTTTTGGTTTTTTTACACCATTTAAATGACAGCTTAATCGTATGATAAGGGACTTCCCCAAGCACAGGTCTTCCCCGTGTGTCAAAACATCCGTGGATTCCTCATTGAACATCAGGCACAGCTGCACTGCAGCCAAAGGTGAAGCTTCCCCTGTGAACAGCTTGCGTGATATTATATCACTGTGGAGAGCGCTTCCTTTTGGAAAGCTGTTCCCAGACAAAAGTCAGCAGGGCTCTGACCCCCACAGTGGAAATCAGCAGCAAAAATCCTGAGCAGCAGCTAAGTACCTGGAAGGATGCCGGCGTACATGGAAAGGTAAGGCCATCTATAGAATTGACTCGGGCCATTTATGATAAAGTAGCAGTATTGTTTTCAAAGCTACAGCAGCCTTGGCAAACGCATACGAAGTGCTTCACAGCAGATGGCAACGGGAGCAGAAAGAGGTCGCATCAAGCGTGCAGCAGATCCAAACGTCTGCTGCTCTTGCTGCTCTAAGTGCTTGCTCTGAGAACGTGGCAGGTAAGACCAGCGCTCGCTCTGACTGCGCATTTGCAGGATTAATGCCTAAAAGAAATTGTCTAAAAGTTTTGAACAGTTCCCACTCCTGCAAAAAAGCTAGGATCCATCACATCACCTGTCCCTGTCAGTAGCTAATATCATCTGGAAGAGCGCACCACCACGTAGCAGTGGTAAAGCTTAACATAAAATTACCATGTTGTCAAGCTTACGGCGTAAAACAGGCTGGCATCAGCCTCCTGGTGACGCAGAAGCAAATCGTGTAAAATAGCCGGTAACTTGAAAGGCTTCCAGTAGCAGAGCACGGGAAAGGTACGGATACTTCGCGGATTCTGTGAAGTTTCAGCACCGTGCACCAGCTCCCCTTGTGCACCGTAGACGTGTCTCCAGTCTGAACCAGTGACGATCCAAGGGGAGACGCGGCAACTGGGAGTTTCTGGTCACTGGATCAGGTTCAAGGCGATAAGCAGCCTAAGGTTTGAAAGTTACAAGAAGCCTCATCTCCAGTAGGGTTTTAGCAGATGCTAACACAGATGAAGAATGGCTTCATTTTTTTTTTTTTCCCCAGTATTTTGCAGCCAGCGGCCATTTGTTCAACTGCAGCAGAGGTGCTGTTTCCTACAGAGAGGTCACAGGCCATTTGCAGCTTTCTGAGTCAAAACCAACCCTTAAACCGCCAGCTAAAAACCACCTAGCAGCTGTGTAAAGAACTGTGATTGCCCCCAGGCTGCAGCAGCTGACTATGAGAACCAGAACTAGAAACAAAACCCTGCCCAGGAGAGATTACGGGTTTGTTGCTGATGGTAAAACCAGAGCAAACGTGTAAGTAGAAGAGCAGGACTGTCCGTTGTGTGCGCAGCATCGCGGCTAGGATATGGTGTTTCAGAAATAAACGGGGCAATGAGCTGGTGCACGTGTTATGTGAGAGCTCGTCGTCTCTACTCGGAGCATTGTCAAAGAGTTCAGGAAGCAACACGGAAACCTCTTGCTGGCTCTGCTTTCCCTCCTGATGGTTCGCCGTCAGGAGAAACAGTGGTCTGGGTGGCTGGTGAGGTACAGAGGGGAGGTTTGTGATGACTGTGAGACAAGACGACACAGAGAAGCCAGGGCAGCTGAGAGGGACCCAGCCTGGAGGAAGGGGGTTTAATCCTGATGCCCAAGTTTTGAGCCGGAGGGAGGGCAGAGAGGTGGTGGGAGGAGGGCACAGTCCTGGAGGGACCAGTAGCCCAAGACAACATCTTATCAGCGTATAACATCACATTTAGCAGATGAGATGACTAGAGAGCACCTGCTGGGAAGCTTTGACATTTATATAAAACATACCGACATCTGTGCCTTATCCTACAAACGCTTTATAATACCCCTGTTGTCATCAAGATAATCGAGATCAGACTGCTCAACAAATCAACATCACCTTGTGCTGCATTTTGATGGTAAAAGAGATTTGTTTTGTAAACAGACACCCACGTGGGAAGGTTCCCATACAGGTAAGTCACAGGCGGTTCCACAACAGCCCGTGAGGAGACACTGGAGGAGCTGGGCTCATTCAGCCGGGAGAAGAGATGGAGAAGCGATGGCTTCACGGGGACCCAACGGTGCCTGCAGGGAGGTCGGTGAGACGACGGATCCAGGATCTGCACGGTGGTGCACGGTGAGAGGCTGAGAGACAACAGGCGTAAGCAAAACAAGTGGGGTTGAGACCGGGTATGGGGAGAAACCATGTCCCCACCAGGACAGCCAGGCAGTGGGACAGGGTGGCCAGAGAGGCTGTGCAGTCTCTCTTGGAGGTTTTCACAGGTTGGAGCAGAGCCCTCCCGGGGTCCCTTCCAACCTGCGTTATCCTCTGGTCCCCATGGGGAATGAGACACACCCGTGGGTGTCCAACCATCCTACCCCTCAGTCCACGAAAGGCAGGCTAAGGTGTAAAACAAGAGGGGGGATGTTTTGGTTTGGGTTTGTCTGGGGTTTTTTTTTTTTTGTGCAGTTTGATCCAAGCTGTCCCACAGTGCCCTGGTAATCTTGAGTCAGAGACCCTTACCATGGCCAGGATGGCTTAGACCTTGGCAGAGCAGTAGTTCATAACAAGGAGGGAGAGACCAAACTGTGTCCAAGGGTCAGCCTCAGAAAACCCCGCTTACAGCTTCAACGGGCCGCTGCTGCCGCACCTGCAGCCTGCTGCCCACCAGGAGCTTTCCAGCCCGGACTGACCCGTGGATTTACTCCCTCCTGGGTGTAAGAATTCACATTTATCTTTGATGGACTTCATGAGGTTTCTGTCAGTCCCTCCAGTTTACCAACATCCCTGCGCTCCAGCTTACCCGTTCCTCCTCCCAGTTTGGCATCATTTGGGAGCTTACAGGGATGCTGTCCTGTCATTCAGGTTACTGATGACAACGTTGGGCAGCATCGGCCCCAGCGTCAGCTCCTGAAGAGCAGCTCTTGTCCTTAGCTACCAGCTGGACTTCACATCAATGACCCTTTGAGCCTGATAGCCCTTCCACTTCCCATGCACACTGCAAATCCACCCAGTTATTCCCACCTTCCCGGTCTGGCCACTAGTATCCCACGGGGAAACAGCATTGAAAACCTCGTGAAAGTAAAGGTAAAAGGGGCCTCACTGCTCTCCCTTGTCCACACAGCCTGTCCTTCCACCACAGCGGTGGCTGCGACCTTGCTAAAGCAGGGCTGGCAGTTCCTGATCACCTTCTGGTCCTTCGTGTGCCTGGAAACAGCTCGCACAGGACTTGGTTCAAAATCTTCCCAGGGACTGAGCCTGTAGCTCCCCACGTTGTCACCCTTTTGGAAAACAGGCATAAAAATTGCTTTTAAGTCACGGGGAAACTCCCTCGATTGCCATGACTTCACAAAGACGTTAGAGAGCATCTTCACTTACTGACAACAGCCTCCATCTTCCTTGGCACCCGTGGGTGCCGACCATCTGGACACCCTTCGCACCAACTTTCTGAAGGAGTCTGTAGCTCAGAGTCGACGTGAGGACAAGGCAGACAAATTTAAGTTGTGCAGCTTGATGCGGCATGCCGGATTTTATGGCGTGCCAATACCAAGCGAGTTTCTAAGCCCCCGTACGATGGCAGGGTGCCCGCGCACACCGCGGGGCACGAGCCCAAGGGCAGCACCGCCGTGCAAGGAGCCCAAGGGCTGCAGCTCTTCCCACCACGCGTTGAGCCCAGCTTCGCCTGCGAGTGTGAAGATGCAGAAACCAGCCCTGGGCAGGAGAAAAGCCAAAGGGTTCTACCCTGAAGCCACATTTTGAGATGAAGAGTCCCACAGCAGCTTTCTGAGTGGGGAAAAAAAAAATCTCCCAGTACCATTAAAAGCGTATCCTTTGTGAACTCAGCTGGCTCACCGTCACTCAGCTCCACCCAGGTTGTAGGCACATGGCAAGTCCTCAGGGCCAGCTCATCCGACAGAGAGAAGGCAGGACTTGGTGGCTGCAGGGTACCTGGCACAGCACACCCTGGTCCTCACCCTCGAATCGTAGATAACCTATGCTTGATACAAAGAAATAAAAAAAAATAGATCAATCACCATGACCAGTTCACCATGATCTATTTCTCTACTTGAAACAGTTTGGGGGTATCGGTCTAGTTGGTGGTGACCGACCCATAATTGCTCTGGCATTTAGCTCTTTTATTCACAGACTGGAAAAGAACCCAGAGCACACAAGTAACTTAAAGATGTCCTGCCCTCCCCAGGACTGAGGCACAAGCAGAAGCTTGCACAATTTCTGGATGGAGTGAGCCTTCCAGTCTCCAGGACTACCAACACGACATATTCAAAGATACTGAAGTCACAAGGCCAAAAAAAAAAAAAAGAAAAAACCCCGCCACTGCCAGTGTTACCAACCAAGTACTAACATTTATGAAACGAAAATTTTCTATTTGCTATAGCAGCCGGTGTTTTGCTAAACTCATATATATTACTTAATGCTATTTTCCGTATTATCTCTGGCATTACCTCTCTAAATTTAATATAATTTTGCTGCAATAATAGAATAAAATACTAGACATCCACAGTTTATAGAAATTCCTGTTCCCCGCTCTACCTTGACAATGGACCAAAGGGCCCGAGTAAGCGAAGTAATAGCTCGTTTGTCACGGTCCCAGGTGGTTGTGTAAAGCCACGCGCTCCGAGTCCTGTTCAGGCTGCTTTTGTGTCTGATTTCAGGCTTTTGTCCTGTTGACAAGTCGCATTGAAAGCCTTGAATCTGCACCAAAAAATTGTTCCTGACTTGTATTACACACAGTTTTTAAAAACTTCCACAGTCAAAAGTATCTGATGGGAATCTCCACGCAAGCCGCCCGGGCTGAGTACCGCAGGGCCACCACCGCCCCTGCTCACCTGCAGCTTCCATCTCCATCAGGCTGGGAGAAAAAACATCTCCCCCGTTCACTGCAGTCGGTCACCGGACGCCCGGCGTACCAACTCCTGAGCAACACGTGAGCCCACCCCAAAACCCACGGACCTTGCCCTCCGCCCAGCTCCCCGCAGCGTGCCCTCGGGGGGACGAGGGCTGCCCGGGAGGTCCATCGCTCAGCCTGGGGAGGGGGGGAGGCTTGTCCTAAGGAGGAGGTGGGTTATAAACTGCGCCAAGTTTCACCTTAAAAGGAAAACATTCTTTCCTAACTTTTCTGGTAGAAATGGGAAAAACAGTGTAAAAAAATGTCCCTCCCTGCCATTGCAAGCTGGGCTCTGACCTGGGTTCCTTTACTGGCCACCAAACCTCTCGTGCTTTGGGTAGGAGGGAAGTCCCTGGGAGGATGCAGAAAGTGGGACTTGAGGGAGCGGCGGGTGATCCCATCACTCCCTGAATCCATGTGGAAATGAAGGTGTGCGGAGAGTCCCGTCCGTGTGGAGTGGATTCCACAACGGAGAAAAGGGGAAGATCCAGAGGTACCCGAACCAGCAGCACTCACATTCCCATCACCCGTAAGGCGAAGCCCATCCCGCACCGCTCCGCTCCCAGGCAGGGGATGGAGCAGCTGAGGGGAGACCCTGGGGGGGCCCGCTCGGCCGTGGTGTTC
>NW_009628189.1:66859-67416 GCF_000690535.1 Cariama cristata | reverse complement strand
GAGCCCTGCGTGAGCCAGTTCCCCCCGCCAAGGAGCCGATCTTGGGGTGCACCAGAGCGTGTTCGCACTCGAAAGAGAAAGAAACTGAAATAAAGCGAAGGAAGACGAGTGGTCTTTATGGGTACAGCTCCCAGGACAGCAGGGCTTTTCCTCAGCTCTACAGCACCAATAAAAAGGAATTACAGAAGGTACATTACTAGAATTATCTTAGGCACACGCATGTTCCTGCAAGAATTAGGAAGGGATTAAAAGCAGAGCAGCCAGTAGCCGCGGTGTCTCATCTGAAAGATTTGCCTGGCAAGGCAGGTGCCGTCCGGGGAAGCAAGCAGCAGGGGCTGAAGGACCCCGAAGCTGCTGCAGTCCTGGGCAGAGCCTCCCTTTTTGTCCTCGTTTTCTCTTCTTTCCCCGCCCTGGCAGGTATCCTCTTCTCCCTTGTTTCTGCTTCCTCTCTGCCTCCTGCCAAAGGAGTTCAGGAATTAGCAGGGGATGCTTTTTGACCTCCTCGTCGTGACATTTAGTTAGAAGACACCCTCATTTGCTTTGCTTTTGCTCTGCTG
>NW_009628189.1:59445-66777 GCF_000690535.1 Cariama cristata | reverse complement strand
CGCCCGGCGAGGGCCAGCCGTGGCACAGCCAAAGCCAACAGCTGAAAGAACGCCTGGGAAGTCTACCGGATGGTTAAAAACCAACAAAAAAGGAGCAATGCTGAAGATGCGGTAGGCCTGGGCTGTCGAAGGTCAGTGCAGACACAGAGAGCAACACGACTAGGTGGCACACAGGGAGCAAACCAAAGCCCTGAACCCCTCTCCAACGTGGAGCGCTAAGAAACATATAGCAGTTGTACCATGTACGCCCTTTGCTCGGAGTTACGTGTGTGCCCGAAATACCGCTTGACAGAGAACATGGCTCGGGGGGCCCCCCCTCCGCCCCGCCGGGCTTTTTTTTCGTTCGGTTTCCACGCTCCTTCGTCGTCGAGCTCGGCCGGTGCCGCCGCCCAGAGCGACACCTCGTACCAGACCCAGCGCCGAGTCACTCGTTTGGCTTTGTTGCATCTCTGCATCCCTAACAGCATAACAAATCATCGGCTTTGAGACCAGACAGCTTTGCACGCCCCCTGCCCCCTCCCAGCGAGTCAATGATGCAGCAACCGCTGGGTGCTCAGATGATCACAAACACTTCCATGACGTATGAAACAAATGGGACTTCTCAGGCACAGTTACCTTCTCAGCAGATGCTGAGCGCCGAGAGCGTTTCAGATCTTTGCTGTAACAGCACAGATTATGTTGTGCCATTTCAGATTGCTCTTGGCTTCACTTATGTCCGTGCCTATTCTTAAGCCATGCTTCCACGGCTGAAACTTCCAACCTGCAGTAGTTAGGTGTGCGATCTCCAACTTTTGGTGTAGACAAGCTTTTTGTCAGGTCCACTCTTAAATTGAGCCGGAATGATTAAAATTAGCAGTGGGCCAGGACGAGTCGGTACCTTGCGAGGGCCGTGTCGCTCGCCCCCTTCGTGGCAGGGGTGGGGATGTGCCCGGGCGATGCCCAGCGCAGGGCAGCCCCTCCTCACCGAAAAAGTGAATGAAAACGCAGCAAAGCACGCACACATCAAATCCTAGAAGAGATTCATTGTTGAGGAGGTAATTTAGGAACAGGATGATGAAGAGAAGCCTGTCTGCTCTGGTTTTTGCCACCTGTTCACAGACGGCTCTTTTAGCCTAGT
This sequence comes from Cariama cristata, assembly GCF_000690535.1. Taxonomy (NCBI): domain Eukaryota; kingdom Metazoa; phylum Chordata; class Aves; order Cariamiformes; family Cariamidae; genus Cariama; species Cariama cristata. Next base: position 65,660 of record NW_009628189.1, on the reverse strand, counting down.
TGGAGAAACCGCAGTCATCTGGCAGAGCTGAAACGCAAACACAAATTAAAATATCAGCCCTGGAATTTGTTTTGGCTAGAGATCTAGAGAGACAGAAAGATATGACAGTTGTACAATTCGCAGACTGGAAGCACTTCAATAGAATTATCTGTGGGTAAAACAAAGTAAATTGCCTTGAAAGAAATAATTCATTGAAACAACTAATTAAATGGGCTGCATCTTTAAAAAAAGGAGTATTGGAATCTGCTCTCTTTTCTATAAAACTTCACTCTGTTTAACGGAATTTGCAGTATATAAAGTTTTCTTCCGTATTTTTTTTTTTGCCTAGATAGGGCACAACCAAAGAAACCAAATTACTTCCCCGCGACAGCATGAGAAACGAGGACCGCGAGGTGGGTACAGGTTGGGAACGCTGCGGTAGAGACGGCTGGAGAGAAGGCAGAGCCTGCCCACACGCCTGGCGAGAGCTGCCCCACAGACGGCTGACAACCAAGCTGGCGCCGCGCTTTAATTTCCCTTCTCCAAGAAATACTGAGAAAACCCTAGTCTAGAAAAGTCACAGTTTTGAGTAATTCACTTGGAAACCATTCCGTGTACTCCGAAAAAGGTAATTTGCCAAGCTGGTAAAACAGCCCACCTGAAAAGCCTTCCAAAATCTCATCGGCCCCCCAGCACCACCATCCCGAGGGCGAGCCCTCGACGTTCTTTACAACGCGCAGCGACCCGTGGCCGTCCTCGGGGCGGACGTGGAGAAACGGGCTCTGCCTCTGGTTCCCAGGGCCCTTCCAGCAGTAAAAGGGCTCCGGGGCTCTGCTGCAAGGCCCAGCAACGATTTGTCTGGGAGGCACGGACACCCCCGCCCGCTTCCCTCACACGCTTTTCCTTCGCCTGCCCTCTCCAAACCATGCTTGGCCTTTAGCTGACTGTTTGCACCAGCTTTCTCTGCTTTTGGTACCAGCAACCCCGGCTCCCCAGACCCCTCCGTTCCCAGCTGCAGCCCCCTCGCCTTCCTATTGCCCGTCCCTTCTCGGGCAACTCGCCTTCCTCCCGTCATATCACGCACCTCTCCTCCTCCTCCCCCTACTTCAAAGCTGCTGCTTCTTGCATCTTTGTAAGTCAGAGCACAGCAGACTTAAGACAGACTTAACTCGGTTGCGCGAAGCTGATTAAAATCAGAGGAGGAAAAAGTGATGTAAAGAGCCCGAATAAAGTTAATCTTGGACTAATGACTGCATTCGTCATACAGAAGAGGGGAGAGCATAAAGAGAAGAAATAGCACCGCAAGGTGGACGTGCAGGAGCTGCAGAGACCCAGCCCAGGGGAGTCGATACCCCGGCACATCAGGTTCACTCTGCTCTGCTACCGTCAATCACCGTAGACCGCACAGTGTAAGATTTTATGTACCAACTGTGGGCATTCAGTCAATTGTGACTGTATTTCATGTTGTGACAAGCCTTTGGAAAGAGACGTTGTTCTGGTGGAAATGTTTTCTTTCATTGTCACCTTTCCCATCTAATTCAAGATCAATGCAAACTGTAGAAAAAGAGAGCCTGGAGAACAGAACGGCTGAAGCAGATTGTCCTACGGCTCCCGTCAGCTCAGAGGAAAGAACACCGCGACCGAGCGGCAGCAGTGCCCTTCCCGGACACGGTGCCGGCGGATGCCGTGGTTGCCCTCGGGGCAGACCCACACCAGAGGCTGGGAATCACACCACACGCTGCGGGAGCACGCTGGCAACGTGGACTTTGCCGAGGCTGATCCGACTCCACTCCCTGCTCGATGTCATTAACAGCATCACATCAAGTACACTGTGGTCTCCGGCAAATCTCTCCGCTCATGGGTGGGCTTTGAATTAAGAAAGAGCCAAGGCTCCTGTTCAGGTGATGCAGCTGCCCACCACCGACCCCGCAAATTCAGGTTAGACCGTGGGGATCACCTTTCCTTGCCGTGTTCATACGCCACCGGGCATCGCAAGCTTCTGGCCATAACCTCAAACACTAAGAGAGCGACAATGCCTGCAACACGTTTCTTGTTCTGAAAGAGCAAAAAGCCCATCTGGAAACTGCAGAGATGTCAAGTTTATTAAGAAAGGAAAAAACGATCCTTTTTATGGCATTAGTACTATTGGCTTGTAATCTCTTGATGCAGTTTAGATATTATGGAGTTTCAGATTTAATGTTCCACCCAGAGGATGATATAAAAGCGACTATTGATTTCCACTCCCTGTAAGCAGGCTTCATCTCTATGTAAATTAAAGATTCTATAATATATTTCACAATATAGATTAGATGTCATTCAAGCATTGTCTGACTTAGGGGCAAGTTCCAGACAATAACACACCTAATGAAATCTGGTTAGGCCTTCGCACATTAATAACTGCATCTACAGACACATCAAACATCCTAAGGAAAATTTGGGGTGGATTTCTTACGAGAGAAGGAGCGGTGCACACAGCGATGCTGCAAAAAGCATCACTTGCTGTCGTTGTCCCAGGGGAAGAATTATCCCCTTTTCACCAGAGGACGACAGGGGAAGACACCGATGTCTTCTATCCACCAGCTATTCAAATCCTTCAAGTATTTGGAGAAGTTCCAGAAGATGGAAAGGGAAGCAGCGGCATAAACCCACTGACACCACCCCAGCTGGCGTCTCCCCTGACAGCACGCCCGGGGCTCTTCCCTCACTGACCGGGAAACATTTGCTTTCTCCTCTTCAGAGTGATGGTGGAGGCAGCGGTGGGACCTCCATCAGTCATTGCACTTTGGGAGGGGAAAGCTGAGCCTCATCTTGAAGATCCTTGTCACACACCGGGGAAAAAAGGTCTTACCAGAGGCACCGCATCAAGCGCTGAGCGGCATGGTCTGACCTCAGAGCTGACCCTGCTGCGAGCACGACGTTGGACCTGAGAACTCCTGAGGTCCCCTCCTGCCTGAATCACGGAACGGTTTGGTCGGAAGGGACCTTAAAGCCCATCCAGTTCCAACCCCCTGCCCTGGGCAGGCACACCTCCCACCAGACCAGGTTGCTCACAGCCCCATCCAACCTGGCCTTGAACACTCCCAGCCACAGCTTCTCTGGGCAACCTCTGCCAGCGCCTCACCACCCTCACTGGGAAGAATTTAGAGATATCTCATCTAAACCTTCCCTCTTCCAGTTTAAAGCCATTGCCCCTTGTCCTGTCACTACAATTACCCTGTGATTCTGTGAAAGAGCAGAGGAAAGGCTTTCTACTAAGACTCTTTTCCACCACACAAAGGGGTGCTGGAGTCTAAGGAAACAGCATCAGCTCTCGCTGTTGAACATACTGCCCTTCTTGGGGAGGAGATGGGTTCCCAGTTACCTCCCCATCTGAACCTCTGCTGGCTCACACAAGAAAGGGGAAAAACTTAGGCCTGCCAAAACCTCGTGATGTCCCTCCAGTCCTAAAAGGCAGCCACAAAACTCTCTCCTCCTCCTTGAGAAACAGCCTCATCAAACCCAACAAGGCCCTCAGATCGTTTCCCGTTAGGCTGCTGATGGGCACTAGAAAACCTCTCAGCACAGCAAAACTCAAAGCACATCTCCCAGGCAAGGCTGGAGAGGAACTGCCAAGGTTTTCTAGTTTCAGCTTAGGCTCAGCTACAGCCGTCAGATGGCCAACGATGAAACCTGCTGTGCAAACGCAGTCTGTACAACTAAATTTTTATTTAGCCTGTCACTGAGAAGCTGAACAGCAGATCCATTGCCAGCCATACGTAATAACCCTTGTAGAAAGAAGGACTTGCACCATTTTTACCCTAAGCATTGCATTTATAGCAACCCCGTTGGCGAGCAGACCTGCTCAGCATCCCTAGGGCTCCGGCACACAACCGATGGCGATGGGCACAGACACACCAGGAAGCACTTTTTCAGTGAGAGTGACCAAACACTGGCACAGGTTGCCCTGGGAAGTGGTGGAGTCTCCCTCCTTGGAGATATTCAGAAGTCACCTTGACAAGGTCCTGGGCAACCAGCTCTGGGTGGCCCTGCTCAAGCAGGGGGCTTGGACGAGGGGACCTCCAGAGATACCTTCCCACCTCAACCCCTCCGTCATTCCGCCACTGAAAAGCTTAAAGCATCCAACCTTAAGCTGCTGCGACTCACCCCCTCTCCCAACTTCCCTGGCGGCCTCCTCTTCATCATGCAAAGTCACATCCCTCATGGCGAGGGCAGGCTCAGGGGACCTGCGAGGACCTCGGCAGGCGGGAGCTCAGCAGAGGCGCAGTAACTGCCTCAGCCGTCGTATCTCATCGCTTCGGTGCTTTCAGCTTCACGGCAGTTGTACATTTCAGAGCGTCTCTGCCTCGTTTCTGCTTCAACAAGGACTGGGGGGCTCTGAGCCTCCCGAACTCAGCACAGCCACACGTGCACCGAGATTTTGCTACACGCTCGCTTTGACCGCAGCATCACTTGGTTAACGAGAGAAGAACAAACCCTTGAAAGATCTGCAGAGGAGAGTTCCCAGGGTCTTTGTCCTCTCGGAGCTCTCAAATCAGTAGGAGCTCACGTTAGATCATGTCGCGATAGCTGGGTTTCTTCTACTGCAGAACACCCATCTGCATGGGGCAGTGCCTCCACAGAAAACATGTTCCTCAGGGGGAAAGAAGCTGAAGAGATGTTGTTTTATCAAGACGATGACCAATTTTAAAAGACACTGAAATTTCACCAAGGCACACAGGAATACTTGCTCTGTCGTACAGAAAAACAAAGGCATTGAGAGTTTGGGGAACAGCGAAGTGCATGAACCTCCATGTCTTGAACTTCATCTCCTGCCTGGGATCTCACATGGGTAAATTTTAATTCGAATAAACTCTTACGACTGCCCCATTAGTCCGCTGGAGGTCAGCATCTTTCCACAGAGAGGCGGTCCCTCTTCCCGGCTCTTCGCAGGGCACAGACATCGCACCGCAGCCCTCGTTTGCCTGGCACAGCGTTTTAAGGATTCAGGTACAAGATTAAGACAGAAGCCGAGCACGGGTCCATCGTTCCCAAAGGAAGCCCTCTCCTCGCACATCCCTTCTCAGGCAAGCCAAGGTTTTCACAAGGTCACACACCGAGCTGAAGGAACCTCCATTTATCATTTTCCCAGACACTGCGCAGGGCCCTCCTGCAGCACTGTGGGAGCCAAATGCACGGCTCCCCTCTCCAGTAAAACAGCGTCCAGTAGGGCAGGGAATTTCTACTGATGAATACGAGAGTTCAAACATTTTCATGTTTCCTGCATTATCTGGCCTTGTACTTCAACCAAATAACTATAGTGTAATTGCCAACCGACAGATTTTTTTTTACTACCTTGTTAATCCTACTTGGCTCGTTTGCTGGGATGAGCTCCAGAGAAGGCGGCTGTTGAGGCTGCGACACGCGCTGCGTAGGAGACGTGTCGCACCACGCTGCTTTCAGAAACGCTCCCGCGTTAGCAATGCTTCTTCAGCAACTGCCAACACTTTGCCAGACGTTCAGCACATCAGAGAGAGGGGGGTTTGCCTCTCCCGAGCTGAGCAACGTACGGTGCTGAAGGATAACAACAGTAGTGGACAGGAGCGAGCGAGTGTGGTGGGGAAGGGTAAAGAGCCGTGAAAACAGAGCTGTTTGGCAGTCACGTGTAGGTCACGTCCGTACCAGTATTTTACCTTGGATCAGCAGCACTTGAGGCAAATCTGCTCGTTCCCACTGGCCATGTTTTAATTCCCGTCACGGAGTCGTTTCCTCCCAGAGAGGGCTCAGCGCGAGGCCCACTCTCACCGCAGCGGCCGGCGTTCGGGTCGGTGAAGGCGAACTCCCGAAAGCCGGGCAGTGCTGACCAGCACCCGCTGCTCCCTCGTCTACACACGCTGGCACCCTTTGAGGTCCATTTCTGAGCAACACGGCCACGGGCTGACCAACTAGTCGACATCATGGCTGTTTAGCTGCTGTTTTGTCTCTTCCCAGTAGCGGACTTGTCATCCATGAACCTCACGGCAATTCCAGTGGAAGGAAAGGAACACTACCAGGGACCCTCCTTGCCTTCGTCCCTCTGGTTTAGGCACCAAATAGAAAAACCAAGGCATTAAGTCTGATGAGGCGAGACAGTGCCCATGGCACGTATCTCAAGACCTGGAACTTTCAAGTTCTACATTATTTTCTTTTAACTTTTGTGCTAACAAGTTAATGGTGCCTCCAGTATCTCCGGTTCTGTCCTACCAAGACCACTGATGTTC
>NW_009628189.1:54515-59414 GCF_000690535.1 Cariama cristata | reverse complement strand
CCGCTCTTTCCACCCCACCACCTCTCCATTTCATTCCACGTATGCTTCCTGAGCCAACGAGTTTTTCTACATCCTTTCTACAGCACTGGGATCCCTGTCAGCATTCAAACAGATGGGTGAGAGTAAACGGTCACTGTCCAAAACCCAGAGAGAAGCAATGCCTGCAGCAGGCTGGTAATTACGGCAGTTGTGCAAAGCTCACACCTGGGAGCCTTAAAATAGAGCTGCGCTGTATGCTTCACCCACAGATTCCTTGAATATCCTACCACCCTGAATATTCGTGTTTCGCTTTCTGCACAGAAAACACTCCCAGTTCACTAGACTCCTTTAATAATTCTTGTCTTCATGAATTTTTTAAAAAAAGACCTATTTACTATTTAAAATGTCAAGTCTATTTATCCTAATCAGGGATGGAGGCCAGTGGCATTGGTACTCTGTCTCATCTGCTCAGTGAAGGAAATAAAAGCTGAAGCAGTCAGACGGCTGAATTGAAGAGAAAGGTCATTACATACTGCAGCTGATAAGGTGAAGAGAATAAAATAGGGAAGGTCATCTTCAGGGAGAAGGTTAAAAACATAGCCTCACCATTCAGAGGTTGTTTCTGTATGGAGATAAAACAAAACATAAAGAGAAGTATCATCAATTATTCACTGAAGCATCTTCTATTGTTTAGCACAGGAAAAATCCTGGCCTTTCTCTTCTTCCTCATCTCTGTCCTAAAAAAAAAAAAAAATCTCTATTTTCCTACCTCCTATATAAGAGACAGAAGAATGCCACAGATCTGTGGTGTTATTCTCCCCATTTAAGTGAGACATCCTGTACTTAAATGCTTTTTCTCTGGGAACACAGTAAGAAGCAACGTGACAGCTAGACAACTCCATGTCTCTTATCTCAAATAATTCTAGTTGTTAGCAGCTGCCTCACAATTTGTTATATTTTAACTAGGATTGAAAATCCCTAAAGTGAGGATTTATTATCTCTTTCAGCAAAGTACGAAGTAAATCTATCACACCATATAAATAATTCATATAAATTCTAGAAACGTAGCAAGGAATATAGGTCAGGAGGGGCACCACAGGAGAGGGATGGAGCATCCTTTACTTAATGCATGTGGTAGATCTAACTTCAGTTTCCTAGACAGACTACGGGAACTTAAGAGATGAAGATGGCTCTTAAATAATTTAAAAAGCAAAAGATGACTTGAGAGTCACTGCGGGGTTTGAAGAGAATACAGAGAATGAACAAAAATGGGATAGTTCGGTTGTTTCCAGACAAGAATTTGTCTGAGGGAGGTCAGGGGGGTACAGGACTGCTATCTTGCTTATCTTTCTTAAGAGTTGTGACATGTCACGATAGTGGTTTTCAGCAGTTATGGCAATTCAGTGACTGGTTAGTGGGAGAAGCAAGGGGCCAGCAGGATCTATACATTTTAAAATAAACTCCAAATGCTCCCAGGAACTGTTGACATGTATAAACAATCAAGATCCAGGTGTATGCCAGTATTTCAATAGACACATTGCAACACAGCGCTGCACACATTACATACCTTGAGGTTCTCTTGTCAGTCAGATTAAATATTTTGATGAACCTACACCAGAGTTCTTCACAGCAATCCAAAGGTTCACTAACTGCTGTAATTAAAACTTCTAAACCTTTGTTAGAGCAAAACATGTCGTAAATAGAAATCACGTAGAAATAAGTTCATGCGGAAACTTTTACACTCAGTCTAGAAAGCGTTACTTTGGTTGTCATTCTAAGAATATGAAACAAAAAATCCTTCTTACTCAAATACAGAAATAATTACAACATAATGGCAATCCAAAGCAGTTTAGCCAGCTGTGTGAAGGCACCCTAAGAAAAAAAAAAGAAAAAGAGTTTTAGGGAGTATGCTAAATTTGGAAGGAAACCCAAACAGAACAGAAAACCAAACCAATCCAGGTGTAGTTGAAAACACCACAGAACCAGACCACAGAAAATTAATACAAATCTGAAAGAGCATCCCACGTGAAGGCAAGGCAAGGCATCGCGTGGCCAGAACGAGCAGTAACTTCAGACAGACTCACATTTCATCACTAAGCGAAGCCTACGAGAAACAATCCTGCTACTACCGTCCTCCTCCTCAGCGGTGGAGAAAGGCCCTGTACCCAGAATCGGCACCCCTTGTAACACCCACTGTTACCGGCACAGTCGCAGAACAAGAATCTATTCAAGGGAAAGAAACCATGGCCAACCCACCAAGTCCTGCCAAGGGAGGGAATGGGAAGATTCTTGGCTGGTAACACGCAAACCATCTATGAAAGGCCCAAAGGGAGGGACCCCAGCCAGAAGGATGCCGAGGGACAGGCTGGAGGTGACAACCGGCACCGGGCTGTCCACTTCAGGAGAGCAAAGGCATTTCTACAATGGCTGGTGATGGCGCCCCGTTTGCGAAGCGGGACAAGTTATGGGCACAGGCCATTCAGCAAGTCAGAGACAGGTAACTGGTAAAGGACTAGAAAGTTGAATTTGCTAGAGAAATAAAACATTAACAGCAGGATTATTCAGGAAACTGAATAAGGAATCCATCAGCACTGCAGACATTGAGAGAGAGACTGATTTTGGAGGAGAGAAAGGAGAGAGGAGCTCTGCCATCCCCTTTGGCATCCCTGGCAGGGCCCCTGTCCACAGCTGCTGCCAAAGACAGACGGGACGGACTGCCCAGTAGGAACCAGCATTAGGGGAACTCGGACAGACGCCCAGCCCGCTCTCCCTTCCTTTGACCTGCGCTGCACTGGCAACGTGAGTCACCGCTGAGCAGGGCAGGCAACAACTGAAAATGCTGAATGACTTGGAAAGGCAACGCATCGAAGGCATGCAAGACAAGCTGTCGAGACATCTCGGAAGCAGTTGCCCTCAGCTCTGATCTCCAGAGCACTCTGCAGGTGACCCTCACCAAGAGAAAAGCACAGAAGTACTCCCTGCTCTGGCTAATCAGGTAAGAACGTCTCTGTTGATCTGCAGCAGCAAGAACTCACCTCCAAAGAGACTACTACATGTAGCTAAGAATCTCTTAGGGGCTACTTGTTTTCTTAGCTAGCTGAAAAAAGCCCCGTTCAGCAAACACGTACGGGACCGCTTTCCACACACAGGAGCCCACACCTATGTCACCCACAGATGAGAACACTTTCTCCAGAGAAACCTACAGATACTCGACAGCACACAAAAACCATTCTTTGCCTCTGCCTGTTAGTAGAGAAAGCCAAATACAGAATTCCTTCTCCATGTTTTGTACTTAAAAAAATTTTTTTTCAGTGTTCTCATTCTTTCTCTTCACCTCTTTCATTAAAGATGACAGTCGATCGGAAACCCAGAGTCCTTCCAGAGTTCCCACACTTCCTTGGAAGTCCAAGGGACTTGGGAAGGGTGTTGGGTGTCAAGCCCAAGTCACTCCTATTCTGTGGCAGACACCAGGGCCTGAGGAATTCTAGCAGGGATCATAACTTATTTTCATCCCCTGTATCTCATTGAGCACACTGCCAATGCTGAAGTACCTGAACACAGAGCTGCCTCAAGATGCTGAAAATCCTTGGAATTCTGCGTGTCCATATGTCCATACTCGTACCAGGAACACCTCAGAATTAACAGTTTAGGCCTGCTGCCCCCACAGGGCAAGAACCTTTCCCTAAAGCAGACTACAGCAGGTTGGATTTCTGTTTATTTGGTTTTTCAGGAAGCAAAAAGTATAATGTCACCTTAAAAAAAAAATTCACTGTCAAAGGCATCTTTGGATAAGCTGTTCTAATATTTACTTTACTCTGCTGCTAAGAAATAGTGCCTCAGCTCAAGACTGAATTCATGCAACTTCAGCTGCCAGCCACAAGATTCCAATGAAACTTTCATTATCATCAGGTTTATACTCAGTTCAGTTTACAGTGAGATTTTAAACATTTTTAGAAATTCCACATTTGCTGTATCCTTAGGTGTGTTGTTTCAAGTGGAAAGGAACACCTTCTTGTCATTAAAACAATGCCCAGCACATGAGAGAACATCCCTGCAAAATACATCACAAGAACCAATTTCCCAAGGAGTCATTTCTCTTCCTCCCAACTCCATCTCCATACTGCAAACAAGCTCAAATGTGAGGTTGTTCTGAACAGCATGCACCTCTCACAACAAAGACTTTTTTCCTTCTTCATGCAGTTCATCTTAGTACAGAGAAATCTGAAATACCCAAAAATGCAACTGATGTCAGTTTAGTCACATGGAAATATTTTTTACCATTCAGAAGACAACAACAAAAGCCAGAAAGGCAGTATGCCGAGTGATCAGCAGTCCTAACTCCACCCCCAACTGGTAGATAAGCAGTTATAAATGCTTTACTAAAGCCTTTGAACCAAAATCACAAGCTTGTATATTGAGTTTCTATGTAGAATTGGTGTCTTGGCACTGAATTACCTGAATTAAGTTCAAATCAAAGATGGAAAGTTTCAGCAAAATAAAAACCGAGCACTAGAGGGACTGGAATTTTCAGCTGAACAGAGTAAAGATTAATTTATTTTCCCAGGAAACCACCAAGTCTATGATGCATAAACAAATCTGTTAAATTTACAATTAGGCTACTGTATTACACAATTGGTTTATGTAAGTTCTTCCCAGTATGATGAAAAGGCCCTCCTGTTACCATATCAGGTCTTAATCTAATTAAAAAGGTTAAATTAAAAATATTTTTCTAGTAGGCAGACACAGGTTTGCATTTTACAGTATTGTGCTTGGTGTCATTAACCTACAAAGACTCTTTCTTATTAAAAAAGTGGGAAGGGGACTCGCTAATACGACTCATACATTCTGCCCTGCTCTTTCTGGAAGCAAAGCTCCTGTCTAATGCATTTCACTGAAAAAAAAAATTAAAGCTACCTGTAG
>NW_009628189.1:54264-54484 GCF_000690535.1 Cariama cristata | reverse complement strand
GTAGGTAAATTAATACCTGTTTACACCAGCCAAGAACTTCAACTTGGAGCGTGAATCAAGATTGCAAAAGAACAACTAAGTTAGCATGTTAGGAAGAGCAGCAGTACCTTAAAGGAGTCTGGTTTTGTAGACTCCAGCCTCCATCCCAGTAAAATCATGGTTCCTGGGATCACAGAGAGCATTTGGAAGCCTTACATTTTCATTTCCGTTATTTATTGAT
>NW_009628189.1:30694-54247 GCF_000690535.1 Cariama cristata | reverse complement strand
GAGATGAATAGCAAAATCTTACTAAACTAAGGAAAGACAGACAGGCTCAAAAGTGAGATTTTATTCATATTTGTTACTTATTCACAACCTAAAGTATGATAAAACTGATAAAAACAGCCTAGAATAATGTTAGTTTACATCACCAGATTCAATTCACATTTTATTAATAAAATACCAAAAAGGAAAATGACAACATCGCAGGTTCAGAAAAACAGGTTGGCTACTATGAGTGAGAAACCTACACTATCGTAACTGGTCACAACTGATTGCTTATTTAATGCTTATTATTTAAAATTAACACAAATGACAACATTTCAGACACACCCAACTTCTGTGCTCATAAAATATATCTTTTGTCATATCAAATTTCAGTAGATTGGAAAGAATTTTCTGCTGAGATATTTCATTTCAGCATGTATTATTAAAAGAACACTGAGAGGGCTCTCCCTGCCTACACAGCGATGTAACACTGCGGTCCCAGCTGCGCTTTTGGAAGCCGCTGGGCAAGCACACCGTGGTGACCAGAACAGCCCACCTCTCATTCGCTGATGAAAGCCACCACCGGGCTATGGCCGAAATTCTCTCCTCTGTGGTGGACACAGAGACCTCAGGCTCCAGGACACAAAGTAAAGCAGGCTTCACCTCTGTATTTTCGGGCAAAGACAAAACCAGCTCCAACCGACATGGAGATGGGTACCATCAGCTTTGCTCACCATTATGCAGAAAGCAGTCGTACTTTATGTGACAAATTTGAACACCAACATTGAGGCAGCATGTTACCACCCCCTACCATAAAGGCAGCCACCACAGATTGGAAAAAATAAAAAAATCATACGGAGATTAAACAGCAAGGCAGTAGCCAATAGTTTGCGTGCAAACATCATGTTAAACTGTTACATTCTCAGGACTAAAGCTGTTCACTGTGTAAACACAGGCTAGATAATTACCTTCCATTTCTTTTTATTTCACATGCTTTTTAAGAACAGACGAGGCCTTGCAGAACAAAGGAGCTTTACCAAATTTTAGACCTGGAATTACATAGACTTCAGTTACAAAGATTAAAACTGTAATCTGGCAAGGAAAGAACTCTTCCCCTGCTATGAATACGTTTTTAAAAGCCTCATTAGGCAAAGCAGCAGACTGACCCTCTGTCCAGAAGAGAAAACACAAAACCAAAAAAACATTTTAATACTGTACTGTGGGGAAAAAAAAGGAATTATTTTTCAAGAAAACAGAGACAGCCAAAGCAGACTATGTGGCAGCAACTGTTCCTAGGGAAGGAGAAAAAAACCTGTATATATATGGCATAGTACCTAAACAGCCATTAAAACTGCTTTAACTGTCAATGTTTTATCAATGGGATGTACTGGGAAAGAAATACATTCGAAGTAATAGTAGTTTTGAGTAAACATGCTACAGGAACAGAAAATGATCTGTCATGACTATACATGTACAAATCAACAACAACAAAACTTATTTACAAACATTTATACCTACAGGCATAAAGACCAAGTTTAATACTTGTGAAATGTACCTGATTGCTAGATCTGGACTGTTCCAATCTTTCGTGGTAACAGAGTAACATTTCTACACTGCAATCACCAGACAGCTTCAGCCAGGTCTATCCTGAACTCTTTGCATTAGTTGATCTGTATCATAAAACCAAAGAGCTCTACAGATATTTCAACTTTCATTTGTAACATGGACCTGCATCCGCTATCTCCCCAAGACCCAACAAGCAGCAGAGCTGGTACTGTTCTAAGCTTATCCAGTCTGCTCACAAAATGTTAATTTTGGACCACGTGGATCCATTCTTCAAAGCATACATTTCATCATCTGCTACATTTTTAAGATAAAAAGAAAGATTATATAAAATCAATTCAGTATGCAAAAAAACTAAGCCCAGAAGTGATTAAAAATAGACTAAGGTGGGCATAATTAGTAACTAATTAAAAAAAGCTAAAAGTCATACTTATGGAACCCAACACTTGACTCAGTCATACAGTTAACTGCCCTCAAAGACTAACAACCAGACCAATTCACAAGTACGTAAGTTGTCTACATAATTAAAAGAATAAGATGTAAAGTCAAAAAAATATATTTTATCCCTTCAAGATCAGGAAAGTAAAATAAAATGCTGGTTCTGTAACAGTGCAACAACTGCAGCATATTTTGCACGCAGCACATGATTTGCTACATTGAGTGGCACTTAAGTATATGCGGTAAATACTGAAAGTAAGACAAGTTTCTGATCTGCATAAGCATAACCACATCATCATTACCAGAGTTGCTAAGCTACAGCATTCTGAATAATACCAATTCAATTTTAGCACTTCCATCACTAGCCTTAATACATGTCAACGTCCTGCTTTACATCTTGCTAAGAACGCAATCACTGAAGCCAAGTGTTTAATGAACTTGCCACTGGGCTTGGAGCAGGTTCAATCTGACCAATCGTTCTCATCAAACTCTGAATCATCATCAGAATCACTGTATTCCACGGCAATGCGTCTCGAGAGGATGGTCGCCACATCATTTCCAACAGGCTCTCGCTTTGCTTCTTGCTCCCGTTGCTCCTGCACCTTTTTCAGCTGAATTCCTGTAGAGACAATAACTCTCAAAGTTTTCTGCACAAGAGATTTTAAATTTCATACTGTTATTGGTGAGGTTTTTTTTTTGTATTCTAGTAATATATTCAGGAAGAAGGAAAAAAGAAAGCATTGAGTTAGAGAGCCTCCCTGAGCAAAGAAGAGAGCAAAACAAGAAAGGCAGATTGGAATCCATTCTCAGAGACAGACTATTTCCAGACTTCTAAAACCACCAACAATACGTTAAAACTAAACATTCAAGACTGTACAGGTCCTTTTGACCCAAACATGAAAGTTTTCATAGTTGTATTTGGAAATACCATTACACCTACAGCTCCATATTGTAAGCAAAGTCAGGAACAGCCATTAGTCACTGGTTAAAAATCAGCAGGCTGAAGGCAGATGTTGGGTAACTCAGTTCTAACAGAAGTAAAAATCCATGTATATCTACTGGCTACTTTACGTAAGGAACACAAGTACTGTTTTCATTTGATTATGTCCACACAAACACTAGAACATATTTGACAAAGCTGTACATCTTTAGCGATTTGAAAAATATCCAAAGTTGGAGCTGACAAACATTAGGATAGGTGGTGTGGTATCTGTGGTTAACTAATCTCTCAGTGACACTCTGCCCACCTGGGAACAGAAGCCATAAACTCAGACCACTGGAAAACACAGTGCTTTTACTGAAAAAAAATAAAAGGAGTATCTAAAACTCAGTGCCTACTTACCCATTCGAATGGCAGCAAGAAGATCGCTCCGTGCATCACTTATGGGTGGCTGTGCAGGTTCATGGCGTTTTGCCTCGGTAGCCGGAGGAGCATGCATTGGGGAGGCGGAGAGGGCTGACCCTGCGGCAGGAGGGCCGGGAGGAGGAGGAGGTGGGCCGGGAGGAGGAGGAGCAGTGACAACAAGCCCACTAGAAGGAGGAGGATGAGTAGCTGCATAGGTTGAGCCAGTCACCAGTCCAGAATGGGAAGGTGGCACAGGAAGCTGAAGGGGACTAACAAACGCCGTTTGTGCTGAAGGAATCATAGGGGGAGGAGGAGGAGGGGGAGGACCTGCAGGATTGTAGTAATCCACCATCTGAGCTGGAAGCATCCTATATAAAACAGAACAAAAACATTTAATGCACTGAAAGTTAGGACTTCGACAACCGACATCCCTGAAACTGCTCTCATCCAACCTCAGCTAAAACAAAAGTCAAAAGGAATTTCAATTGGTGAGTTAAATATGCAAGTGATTATAAACAGACAGATTGTCAAGTATTGGTAATACATTGAGATTTAAGGCAGATGACGAAGCTAAAGGCAGTGTCCTTTCAGCACTCCACAAAGTGAGATTTTTTATCTTAATACTCCTGCCTACTTAAGTATGAAACTACATTTGTTACTAAACATCTATACTGTGAGAATATTAAGCGCAACGCCTATGATGAAGGGACCAAGAAAACTGCAGACTAGGCGTATCACTTCCATGGAAGACCAAGTGTTAGAACAAGTGTTAAGAAATAATAAAAGACACAGGCATGGAGCATATACCCAAAGGTATATCGTGCATCTCATGTGCTTCTTTAGTGAAGTTTATCAATTTAAATATTAAATTGATACATTTGATTGATACTTTAAAGAAAAGAAATGTGGAAGAGCTAATTTCTTTGTTAAAATAAGATTAAAAGACTTCTTAAGCAGAAAAAATGGGAATTAACCTAAGAGTTATGAAGTAGGTAAAGAACTGGATATAGGAGACAGGAGTTGAAGGGAAGTTACTGATGACATTCAGTGATAAGAGTCAATGTATGGCAACTGTGATACACTGACAATGGTCATGTACCTGGGGACTAAGCACAAGTATTTCTGTTATAAACTGGAAATAACAGAGAAAATGCAGGTTGGAGCAGTCAATCATAACATAACTGAGTCATCTACAGCATGATACAGTCATGAATTGGGCAAATGCTATCCCAGGATGCATTGAGTGAGGCTGAAAAAAACCTTGGCTTGCTTAGTTTTAAGTGACACAGGCAAGAATGATTACAACTTCCCTGGGGTTACAATTTGAAAGTTTAAGCTATTTAAGCAAAAGAACAAACAGACACTGACTGGTTAGAAAACAGATGCTTTCTTGCTATCGGAGAGCAAGTACTCTGGAACAAGCCTTCCTTCTGAAGACCTTCAGGCAAAATATCTACAGAGGAGTTAGACAAATTCCTATCTTGAATTACGGAGGTGTCCATGGCAGTAGGGAACTTGATTCTGTGTCTGAGGAGATCCCTTCCAATTCTGTCATAAGCACCTTTAAAAAGTCATTTCAGGGATGCACCACAGACTGCCACCTGAATCACATTCAGCAATGCTTTTCCTGCATGCTTTCTGAAGTTTAAAACACTGTTCAAAATATGCTGTAACTATTTTCCACTTTAAAGGAAAATTATCCCCTTTTTAATATTAGGAACCCTTAATATTTTAGAAGCATACCGATTTCACCACATTCAATACACAGTTCATTCTTTCTGCTTTCACTATTTCTTCACTTAAATTCAGTTCATACATAGAAATCATGCCATTTTTTTTTCCTGTCCTCACCAGGGAGATAGCTAATGTATTTGCGGTCTTTTTGTGTGTATGCATCATATGTTATGATGGTTATGAAAAACACGCAGCCCTCTAGTTTTGTCAAGAATCCACTGCAATAAATCAGGAGTTTTACCCATATTCTGCTGGTACCACAGGTACTGAGCTGTGGTGGCCATCTGAAGGCTGGGGTGGAGGTGGAGGTGGTTGCTGAGGTCTGTTTAAAGTAGCATGTCGTACAGTGGTGGAAGGTGGTCTGTATTCATGCTCATGGCTTTGGGATGCTGCCATGTACTGTGGACCATCTCCTGTTCCATATGAAGGCATTGCTATCTGCTGATGGAGGGAATGATTCGGAGTAGCAGGATAAGAATAATCTGTAACATCAGATGCATGGGACCTAAAATTAAAGTAAATGGATGCAGAAGAACAGATTATGTGAGTGTAACAGGGTATTATCTAAATCGCTCAAGAAAAGCTAAAGAGAATGCAATCAGAATTATTTTTCTTGCAACAGGACTCCCTGATTATCAAGCACCATTCCCTTGTAAGTCCACAGAAAGCACAAGAACAAACACAACAAAAAATCATGGTTCAGCTTAACATGACTTGAAAACAAATCAGTTTGACAAATCAGCATAAAAGGACTGAAACTGAATGTTTTCAATATTTCAGCATACTAGCTGCATGCAGAATGTCCTCGTATAATGCAGATTTTAAAAAAGGCAAACAAAAATTTAGAGCTTTCTCCAGATTTTAGAGTGCTTTAGTAGCCAGTAAGATGGCTATTGTTTTTGTCAATGATTTTGGCAGTCCATTGTTTGAAATGGTAATACTTACCAGGCCTGCCTTAAGTTAACAATGGCAGCAGAAAAAGGGAAAGCAATACTGCAAGCAATCTCACTTATGCAGAAGAATATATTTTACCAAAGCAGAGAAAACCAATTTCAAAGGTTAGAAGACACTTTTTATTTTGTTTGCACAATTAATTTTGCTGGAAAGGCTTAGAGAAACTGGGAAATGTAAATATTAGTTGAGCAGAGAGTTCATAAAGATACAAAGTCTAGGATGCTCTGTCAAATAAGCCCAAGAGAGGGAGCAAAAGGATCTCTTCATCCCATTACTGCAAATAATTTTAGTAACAAACAATCGTGCAGCCTGGCTTTTAGTGAACACAATAAACTGATGCACTTATCTGTAAGACTGGAAGCAAGGTAAGCAACAAAAAGCCAGGGCTTTGAGTAAAACAAAATGACAAACCCTTTGGGCATTTTGTCCTCTTTCATGCTTCCTGCCTGTTCCATTTTCTTTGCGTCACTCATGAACTCAATGCCCATTTTCCTTCTCTCCCACTCTTCTTTTCTTGTTCTTACTTTTCTCACATTAATTTGCTGGTTTCTGTTTGGATTCAGCTTGTGTTTCTCTCTCTAAAGTACAATAAGTATAACAAATGCATTGTAAATCGCCACAGTCTGGACACTTAGATGTCAATGTTTAATGCATAAGTCTTACCATTAGCAAACGAGAAGGAACATGAGCTTTTTTTTTTTCCCCACTTTAGCACTAAAAAAAGAATCACGATACAGCCAAATACACTTCTTTGCGACCTTATTTATAAAACACTGCTCATGCAGTAGCTGTCAGCATTAAAATGTCTCTGGAACCAGTACTTATTTCTATGAGTTTTTTTATAGCTTAGTTCCTACAGCCAAGACTACCTCCAAGATAAAAAAAAAAATAAGAGCACCTCCTCTCCACCTCACTACCACTCACAAAATTAACCCTTCATGCCTGTAAAACAGATTTCAGGATTCAATCACTGATATTTGATTCACTGAAATTTAAAGTTCTCCATACATTATAAAACTTGAAAAGCTTATATAAAAGCACAAGATATCTGTCATACCACAACATCTATATCCAACAGAATGATACAGACTACAATTTCTGCTTAAAAATCCTACAGATTGCAAATATTATGGATATCTGCAGACAGTCAAATACATGTTGACATTCCTGGGAGATAAAAACAAATCACTTCAATACAATTACTTAAACTGAGGAATTGTGGAAGCAAAGTGTTACAGCTAGAAAAAGACTCAAAGTGTGTGAAACATGGAACTCATGATCAAAAAAAATCCACAGCTTGCACTTGACAGCTGAACATCAGTGTCATTTTACCAGATCAACCTATGGAAAGCACTGTCAGTCTGCAATGTTTCATTAAGACTAACAGGAGATGATGTTTTGCATTAGAAACTAAAAAAATAATTGGTGATTAAAGGATTTTAGACAGAGAGAGGGGGTCTGAATATATTATTGAAACAGCAGTAGCAATTTTCTTCAATTTTTTTGTTTCAATTACAAGACGATTATGCTTCATAGATCAAAAACATTACATACACACAGTTCTGAGCAGATTTTTAAAATTTTTTTTCTTTTAAATTAATCTCCACTTGCCAGCAGACTAAAGGTATCAGTTCACACTTTCGCAGTGGTGGCTGCTTCCTCAGCCTAGCCATAAACACTAAGTTGTCACATGCTTTTTCCAGTAGATTCTATTTATTCCTAACATTACTGCTAGCAATTAACCACAACAGAGGAAATAAAATAAGTGGGAAAATCCCCTAGATAGAACAGCTTAGTGAAAAAACTCAGACTTCCATGCATACCAGGAGGAGGTAACTCCCACTGAGGTCAAAGGGAATCACAAAGGTGAATTCTACTGTGTGTCTCTAAGCAGAGATTTCTGCTATTTCAAGCAATAATGTTGCATCGGGTTTTGTAGCTTGTTTTTTAGACAAATACAACATCGATAAAGGTGAACTATTCCCCCATTAAAGCATTCTGTCAGAGGCAAAAGTATGCTTAAATGAGTAGATCACACAAAAATATTTATTAAGCTATCAGCTGCCTAACATACAACAAACTAGGCACGAAGGAAGAGGTACTGACATTACCTAGTAGACACAGACAAATGCTTTTGTAACTGCAACTACTCAAGATCAAACATAAAGCATGCAGCAAACACTTATTTCACTACAGTGCATAACATTATGACAACATGCTCATCTGAAGCTGAAGAAAAAAATTGTTACAGAATGTTACTTATGCTTTGAAATAATTTTCAGAAGACTTTAAAACATGCATTGTATGTTTTGTCTATTCTAGCTATTCCCAACCTGTAAAAACACCTAATTCTACTCAGTACTTCTGAACATACAACTGTGGTATAACAAACAGCTTTGCTGTAAACAGACCTAGTATCTGGGGACAGTGATCCCTCGGAAGATGCTCCATGGTACACACTTTGAGACAACCTGTTGTCAGGTCTAAGCTCTTTGTCATATGCCATCATATTCCACTCTTGGCGTCTGTTCCTGGCTTTTCTAACCTTTTTCACCTCACGGGTGGTGCCATCTATACGCTTTTGCTCCTAATGTTCAAACAAAAGAAATAAAGCATGCAAAGAGAGAAAAAAAGGAAAGGAAAAAAGCTGGTTAAAATGCAGTTAGAGTGCATGAAAATAAGACCAGATTTACAGATGAAGCCAAGTCTTCATAAAATTTCTCTGCACCGAAAATGAGAGCATCTCCTTACGCTGTGAACCTCACTAGTAGTAAGACTGTTGCTCTGCCCTTCTCCTGTAGGATGCACATGCTAGTGTGATACTGACCTACTGTTTTTCCTCATACAGAAATGGGATTGATTTTAAGAGCCAGAAAGTTTAACTTCTTCTGACATCATTTGTCATTTATTTAGACCATCCTGAAGCACTTGTAATTTCCTTCTCCTGCAAATCAATCTTATGAGAATATGTTAAATATGCTCAGGGTTATTTTGGTTATTCGTTAGGGTCACAGTCACCTCAGGCCTGGGGGAAGTATGGGAAAATTAGAAACATTTTCCTATTTCGTAGTCTACGTGAAGTGACTTTTGTTTTAGCTTCCTTTCCCTTCTTAGATCTGACTATCGAAATTCCTCCTAGTTTTTCCTCATCATTACTTCCTATTATCTTCTATAAAAATGAATGATGCTAATCCTCTCTGCAATGTGTCATTAAAATTAAGGCCAATAATATATTACAGCTTGATAGCTTCATGACAAATCAGTCTGCTTAGCTTTTTAAATCTTTCTATATAATTTCAGGCTCAATGTCAGTGTTTATCTATCAGTAAAATCTCCTAATAATGGGACTTAATGCTTTCACACCTCTGAAATGTTGTCCTCACCTACTTCTGACTACTCAGTATGAATATTAAAGAACCATATTTTTATGGTGCTTCAATAGAAAAAGAAACAAGTCGGCTCAATCCAAACCGAGAAGGGTATTTATGTGCTACTCCTTTTTTTCAACATTTATGAGGGCGTTGGCTTTTTTTAATCAGCTCTAGAGCTCACATCTTAGATTACTAATTCATAAACAGGTTAAACATGTTTTATCTATTAATAAGTTGGTATTAGGCATTTGGCTGTTAGAAAAATAGTTTCTCAGGAAAGAATTATACTGATATTCTGAGAATGCAGTCATATTCAATTGTATTTAGAGAAGAGGTTGGTAAAGCACTGATATGCAAGCATTTGATTGTGGAATTTCTGCCTTCAAAGTAAGGGATAATAGTTGGAAAGTCAGTCTTACCAAAAAGTACATCACAGATGAACATAGGTATTTTACTCCAGCTGTCTAACAGCACTGAGAAAATAATTCTGAAATAATGTATTTGGCATTATACAACAAAAATATATCAAACAGCTCGCTTGCCCTTGTTTTGGATCTCTTGCTTGTTCATGCATGTCCCTATGAGGGACCTGCTGATCCGCGTCTGCTAACATTAAGAATCACAGAGAAAAGTCTTTTTGAAGTTCAGCATTCAAATGTTCCAACGATACTTGCTCATTCCTGGCCCTTGCAGCGAGTAGATTTTTGATCTGATTCATTTTAAGTAAAGATCATCACCTTGGTTCTCAATTACTTCCTATAAAAATCTTTTTCTTCCCCAAACTTCCTGGAATCACACCCTTTTTGATCCAAGTTATGTTAGGCTTTACCTTCTCCTTTAATACCACTTCTTCACATCAAAATTTCCCAATACAGGAATTGGAGCAGACGGGAGACAGATTCAGTCATGCCTGTTTTAGATACGTAAGATTTGCTAATCGCCATGGTTGAATATATGCTTGTTAAAGGCTTTACATCTGTCTTTTTCATTTGATTGCTGCAAAATTTAATTTGTTTTAATTTGTGACTTATCCTGGTTCATTTATTAAGTTACTAAATCATGCTAGATGTGAGAAGAAAGTAAAAGTAAGCCTTTCAGTTAACTGAAAATACTCTTTAGTTTTCTCTTCTCACAGAAGAGTAACTCCATCCTCTAAGGGTCACAACTACGTATTTCTCAAGTTTCTAGATAAATATCCACCTTTTGACCAGTGTATGATGCTGCTCAGAAGGCAATCATTTTGATACAATTCCTGTACAATCAGGAGTGATTAATTGACTGCTGACATACAAACACCTATTTAAAAGTTTGGTTTTAAAGAGATCACAATGGTTTTTTATAAATAAGGTAAATACATATGCATGTATAAATAAACATAAAATAAACACAAATTTAAGTTTGTTTTGGTTGGATAAGGTTGTTTCAGATCAGCATCTCTAAGTGTGCTAATGAATAAATATGCTGGAACCCTTTCTACTCAAATAGTACTAAACTCTACTGGTATTGATTTTTGGATTAAATATTATAAAAATACACCTCTAAACCATTTAATTTCTTCCAAAACAGTGGAGCAGGCTAATTACTAGCAGATGACAAAACTATATATACTTCTAACTACATATACCCCAATAGAGTAGTTTTAAGTTGTTCCAGTAATACTTTCATTACCTGGACAAACAATGGTGACAGCTCTCGTTTTAGTACCTAGGGCCATAATAACAGAGTTTGAGGGGAGCTGAAGCCTTTCAAAATAGCTACAGATACTTCCTAGGAAAGTCAGGCAATATTAAGAATTACTCCCTTTAACTGAGTGTAATAGAAGCTGTGGCAGACAAGTGGATGCTGTAGGTTAAGCGAGAACACAGGTGCATCATTAGGAAGTGATTTCAGCAAACACAACAATCATATCAGAGCCCTCGTAAGTTAAAGTTTGATATTTGCATCAAGAGTTAGCAAATGATATTTCAAGCATCTGAATAAAGAATTAGAGCTAGTAACAGAAAGTAGCTTCAGCAAGTATTTACAATACTTACAAAAAACTGGAAGTGTGAGCCTAGAGTATTTTCCTGATTTCACAAATTTACAAGATCATATTAATCACAAGTCATCAAAAATTATTTTTGAAATATAAGCCCTCCAAACTTAAAGATTTCTACTTACTCAAATAACTAATCATTCCTCAGAAAAAATGAGGAACACTAAAAAGCAAAGTAGAACAACTTTCCTTTGGTTAACCAACAGTTAACAACTGGTCTACTATGGTCATTCAATTCAGACTATTACTGATAAATGCAAAACTGAAAGCTAACTTCATTGAACTCTTAAGGCACTGATACACAGAGTTTGACAGTGGAAAAAAAAACAGATACTAAGAACAACTTTCCTTTGGTTAACCAACAGTTAACAACTGGTCTACTATGGTCATTCAATTCAGACTATTACTGATAAATGCAAAACTGAAAGCTAACTTCATTGAACTCTTAAGGCACTGACACACTGAGAGTTTGACAGTGGAAAAAAACCAGATACTACACCACAGATTTTAAACTTAACAAATTAAAATTACAGTTTTCTTCAGAGAAAAAGTTCATCTGAAAGAGTCCAATCAGAGAAAACCTGTCTTAGATTTCTTCAGTTAAACTAATACAGAAACAGTAAGCATGATATTTGAAGGCAGGAAAATGAAACTCCTCACAAACTTGCTGCTGCAACACCTCAAGCATTTAAGGCAAATTACCAAAATAACATGGGAAAATTGATTCTCTGGTGCAAGGGGTACTCTCAGGCTTCACTGACCACCTGAAAAATTGAGGCTAAAACCCAGCTATATTTGGTCAGCTGAGGACTGCATTTGGATGTCAAGTTTATAATTTGCTAAACAATACACATCTATTTCACCTGCACAGTTTCTCAACATCTTTGATATTTTGTGCTTCTGTAGAATACAAATCACATAAGGAATTCTCACTTAGTAGATTCAAAACACAACTTCAGCCACAAACTTGTTAATAGATGCTCTGGATTCCTTCCCAGTCACTGCTATGGTAAGGACAAGAACAAAAGAAAGTGACAGTCTGTTCAGCAACCTGTGGAAGGAATGGGGCCTGTGAGACATCTCACCCAGACCCTCCAGCTCTCTAAAGGTTCCAGGCAGTAAAAAGCTCATTGGCACACCAGCTTCTGGAAAGCTAAAAACCACGTTTCTTCTTGTCAGAGTGACATCTGTCCATGCAAAGTCACACTTATGCTGTTTTCTTCTTAGTTGGTCTTGTTATATATTTAATCAAATAGGACTTCAGGTAGAATTTATGAAGGGGTATTTCTGCAATGTATGGCTATAATCCTATATGATGGGAATTGAGCATACTTTACATCTGGTTTGTAGACTGCAATAAGACAATTAAAACCTACAAAAAACATACCATGGATGGAAATAAGTGAGATGTGTTGCCTAAAATATAGCCTAAAAGCAAGTTTATAAAGTGGTTTTGTAAAAATCTCTGAAGCATCAAAAAAATTTTAAGTGATACTTTGTCATAAATTTTTTTAAAAGC
Organism: Cariama cristata; assembly: GCF_000690535.1. Classification (NCBI taxonomy): domain Eukaryota; kingdom Metazoa; phylum Chordata; class Aves; order Cariamiformes; family Cariamidae; genus Cariama; species Cariama cristata. The sequence continues at coordinate 41,309 of NW_009628189.1, read as the reverse complement.
TTTTGTAGTTTTTTCCTGTTTAATATTAAATTAGAACGAAAAAATTAGCAGTTAAGTTTCTTTCTATCCCCCTCTAAGGTGAAAAGATCTAAATTCGAAGGGAAAAAGGTGGGAGGAAAAAACCCAGAGGGTGCAATTATCCCTATATATTTTTCATAAAGAAATATTGAATGAAATCTAGAAAACCCAGGTAAACTAGAGAATGAAAGCTGCTTTAACTATTTCCAGTCTTTTAATCAGCTCTGTGACTTATCATACTGACAATATAGTGGGATTATAACCTTGCATATACATTTGTATACAATTGCACAAATAATCAAGTGAATATTTTCCAATGCTTTGTTTTAGACAGTAACTTCTACTGAAAATGTTTACTTAGCTTTTTCGACTATTTACTATTTCAATACTGAGATACCTGTCAAAACAGAAAACGTTTTTGACTCACTCTTAACAGGAAGACTAGATTTATTTCTTCCAGAACTTCTAAAATCAGGAATTCACAAAACGTTTTCGTTAAACCAAGTCTTCAATGTTTTGTTTAAAAATGTTGAAGTCAAAGTTTTGTCTATCAACAGGAACAAGGAATTAATAGAATTTTATAAGAACAGAAGAGTAAAACTTCCCGGTCATGCCCTACAATTTCATTTCTAAGCAGGTATCATATATATTAGCATATATATACACACGTATTATACACATGATGTATATACACAAATATACATTAGCATACGCATTAGCATGTATATTCACATATTAGAGATTATGTATATACATGTGTATAACATGTATATATGCTGATATATTATGATATCTGCTTATATATACTATATATGCTAATATGTGATATATATGCATACATGTACATATGCACATGTATGTGTGCACCTGTACTGAAAAGTAAGTGGCTTCCTCCTATTTCCTCTGAGCAGTCCGTGCATCTCGTTTGGATTCCTTCTATTTTAAATCCCCTATCTCTCACTGAACCTACCTAAAAGGGCACCTTCTGCCAGATAAAATAGGCAGTCATTGCTTCAAACTTTCCTTCTTCACCTTTTTTTCCCTGCAGAATTATCTTCAAAAATCTTAAACCTCTGATTTGATAAAAAATTGACTGCAAAGAAGCTGCAGAAATAGCAACTAATTTCTTCAGTCAAAACTAAATCTATAAAGAAAGTCTTGATTGCATCAGAATCCACATCTTGGATTAAACTGCTGACGATATTCCAGAATATTACTCCTAAAATTAATCTTCTCTTGTTGCTGAACCACAGAATAACTTTGCTGTATATTATCACCTTATTAACTTGTAACAGGTATAGAAAAGCAAAGAGTTACTATCAAGGAATTAAAAAACCCAACAACATATTTATTTCTGGATAAGCTCATGTTTTGCTACAGGAGTTGATGCTGCTGGATAAAGAGCTATGAAAATAAAGGAAACCTTAATTCAAATTACCTTTTTTTTTTCCCCTTCCCCCCCCTAAATCACAGTGTCTTTTTCCAAAACACAACAGTGCCATTTTGCTGAGTACTAATAAGTAGATACTGGCAAAGGATTAAAGAAGGTATCTTGGAAGATAACAGCAGTACTCCTAAAATCCAATTTGCCAACTTCTTAAAATAGACAGTATGAGCTATAAAAACTGAACCACCTGAATCTACAGCCATGTATAAAGAGGCATAGTCTTTCCATGCACACAAACTAAGTATGACCAAGCAATTTCAATGCCTGGATAACCATACACAAAATTGTAATACGTACATTTGCTATTATGTTTCTGCTTTTACCTTTTGTCTCCTCTTTTCTTTTCGCTTATCTTCAGTATCTTGTAACATTTTTTCTTTCCAAAGATCAAAAAAATAGGAAGGATCAGTATAGAATTTCAATCCATCTTTCTTATCATCCCTGGAAATACAGTAGAAGAAAAAATAAGAAAATATGAACTAGTATTTTTCAAACCAACAGAACTCACCTTTGACTATCTTTCAAGCTTCACCTTTTTTGCATTATAAGATGAGAGCATGCCAAGTGCATTAAATGCCACCCTTGGTAGTCAGAGCTTACAACTGGCTTGATTCATGACAAGAATTCCAGGGGAAAAGGGTGGAATCCACAGCCTTTTGGGAGCCCTGCTCCCAGGGCAGCCTCATCAGAGCTCCACAGGAGCTGGCTCTAGGCTCCTGCACCAGCCCGCTCACCGCAGTGAAAGGCACTGGTGCTGCAAGAAGATCAGGGCCAAGAGAGGATGTGTAGGGGACAGAGGGGCATAAGAATGCAACTCAGTTGTCTCAAAAGAACTGGAAAAGGAGTATTTGGCTCAATCCAGACAGGTCTTAAGATCTGACTTTAGAAAGAAGGTAGGTCTGAGTACCCTCGCCCTTATAACAGGACGAACAAGACAGTTGCTATTCTCAGTGGGACTCTTACAGCTGGGGGAAGATCTAGGAAAGGGGTGGCAACTGAAAGGTTGAATCCTACTAGGCTGTTCTAGGAGGATTTGAGACAGAGTTGATCCAGGCTTGCCAGTTCCAAGTGGCAGCAAGAGCCAGGGACACCCAGATTAAGAAGCCACTAAAAAAAAGGTATGCTCTCAAATCCTAATTTGACCCCACAGCCTGGAAATAGGGAGTCTTCTAACATCCTAAACTCCTGGAAAGCAATGGGTGTAGGGGGAGTCAACATGTTCAGGGCAATTTGCATGGTCCAAAGAGCATATGATGGTGATCCAGTCTAGCTTGCTAAACTGGTGTCCTTCAGAGTCCCTTTTTGGCTGCCTGTTCCAATTTCTTCCCGGGCTAATTTTCGTGGCAGCTAAGTGCTAATTTCTACCAACAAGATCAAAAGCAATGGAGATCCAGGACACGGAAACCTTACAACCACTGGAGCAGGGTACATAGCAGATCCTGTATACTGTCTGGTCATACGGCCATAAAACCATTACTTTTTGTGTGCTAGATCTGCTTGCTACAAACAGCAAACCTACTGAAGGGGGTACTGGGGCCACTCTTCCACCCCTCCAACTTTGGTCAGACTATAATCTGAAGTTTGTTTAAGCTTTGCCCAAGGCAAACACAAATAATTTAAATTCAGCAGATGTAAAAAACCTACCAAGAAATATAATTTACACAAATTACACTAAAGTATCCCTAATAAAACAGGAATAGCAATAAAGGTCACTGAGACTGTCATCCAGATACATACTAGGACATAGCTGTGCAGAACAGTTGATCGATAACAACTCCTATTAACTGGATGCCTATAAACAAACGCCACCATTGTCTGTAGCAGCAGCAAAACACATATCCTTCAGCTATAAATCTAACAATTTTATCTTCCAAGTAAAAGCTCTTAAAAATGAAATAGACTGCAAATGTTCTGCTGTGTCATTCCGAAAAAAATTTCAAATAAATTAGTGCAGATTGACTGCCTGCTTTACACAGATACCTCACAATCTAGTACCTCTCAAAAGTTGAAGGACACAGGAAAAACATGTTGTCCGTAACTCTTCAGACAGACAAATTATACTCATTTCATGAACAACAATAAATTTAAAGGAAACAGGAAAAGAAAACAGAAAACAAAGTCCTGCTTGCTGCTCTTTTATTCATCAGTAAGTAACCAGGAAAAGAAAAGGTAAAGACTGTGCGTGTGCACACATGTGTATATGCTGCGGGGGAAGAGTGAGAATATAGGGAAGGCAAAAGCAACAAATCCAGCTTTGTAGGTAAATGAACCAAAGAAGACAGTTTAGTATATTATTAATTTTCTTTTCATTTTTTTACATGATCAATGGCCCTTGCTCTCCGATCCTGTGCTGCCATGTAACACTTATGCTGAAATATGATGATTTTTATCAGGTACAACTTATGATTTTAAGTGTGGCAACAGCAATTTTTGTTTCCATGAACGGGGAAGTCCCTGAAAAAACAAATCTCAATAACCAATACAGCTTTCCCCTTCTGCTGTAATTATTTTCTGCATACAACTAAGAGATAAAGGGCAAAGTACAAGAACGTAAGCAATGAATGTTTCCATACCTATAAGGTGAAAGAATATTCAGAGGTGGTGGTTTGTCACTCTGATTATAAATATCAGCCACTGGGTTAGGAATGCTGTTCTTTGAAACCACCTGTTGATCTTGAATTGTTGAGCTCTTGAATGCTTTTTTCATGTTGATATCCTGTAACGATACTGTTAGAAACAAAAATACATTTAACAAAGGTTTGAATATTAGTGTTAGAATATTATTTTCTCACTCTGCTAATATGACTTTTCCCAGCCTGCCTTACTGAGAAGACAAGATGAAATATCAGTTCAGGATTACTTTGAAAAGATGGAGATTGTTGTGTAATTAAATGCTGTGGTCTTGTCAACATCACTTCTGGCTCAATGCTTTCATGAAATGACCTACCCTCTTCTACTGTTGAATCCAGCTGGGTAACTTTGACAGCAAGGCGATCAATTCTGTCTTGAAGGGAATTTGCTCTGATGTAGAAGCTGTTGGCCTCATTAAACAATTCACCAAATATGTCTTCAGCATGTTTGCCTGTGTAAGAAAACAGACAGCGAAATCCCTTTGCTAAAGGCTTACAAAAGACAAATAGCTTCAATATCATGAAGTTATAATAAAACACAGTAGCTGTAGGATTACAACAGCACAGTTTGTCATTCAGCAAAATTTTGGGTGACAGATTTGTACAAAAATCTGAAAATACACCGTAAATACTGCCTGAAGCCTGTTCTCCTAGACATGCTGGTTAGTCTTCTATGTAAAAAACAGGGAGACTTTCAAATTTTAATCCTTATGTAGCTGAACTACTGCCAACTGACACACAATTGACCATTAAAACCTGCCTCTGTGATGAAAATAAAGGCCTAAAGTTACTGCTGTCCATAAAAGCTTCTGAAGTAAATTTTGAAGTCTAAAAATCTTGCAACCCATACTCATTAAGATTTAATTATAAGCATGAGCACAAGCCAACATCAAAATGAAGGCAGAGGGAAACAGATAAAAGCCAGGATCCTGATGCAAGGCAGCCCACTTACCTCTACAAACGCTCACTGTATACATGTTGCTGTCACCAGAGTCATTTGAGAGCCTAAGATGGCACTGACCACATTTACCCATGGCCAGCCAGGACTTGATCTACCACAAAAGAAGAGTCTACAACTTTTTCAGTTGCTCTATTTTCTCAGTCACTATGACAGTGGATAGTCCAGTTCAGATCTGGAGCCTCAGGCCATACCCTAAAAGTGCTACAGGACAGGAGTGCCACATGGTAAACCCAGTCCCCTCTTGGTCCACAGATCCTTGTGCATGCCTGTTCCTTTCCTAAACCTCCCACCTCCCAAAGTACTACTAGGCATCCTCATCTACAGTTTGACTCTCCTTCTGCCCCAATCCAAACCTCTCAACCACTCTGGATCAGAATCCCCAATTTAACACTTCTCCTGCCCCAGAACTTCCCCTGCAAACTGCAGGTTCCACCCAAATTCATTGCTCCCACTCACTCAGCTCACAGTACCGCACCTACTTCTGTCTCAGTCCCTGCTACCCAGATACTGCTGCTTCATTTACCATCTCCCCCTCCACAATGCCTCGAGCTAACACCCCTCTCAAGACATCCACACTCCACCAGTTCCCGATGCAAAAAGGAAAATCCTGCCTCCTGCATTTAACCATGCTTTTTAAACAGAAATGAATTTTAAAACCCTACTTCTGAATTAATCTTATCTTGTTATGATCCGTATCAAGATGAGTCTGAAGAGCAGAAATGAAGGGGAGGAAGAAAGTGAAACTTTGTCCAACTGGAAGAACAATATGGAATATGTATTAACCACCTAAACGACTGTGACGTCCAAAAGAACAGCAACTGTTGACATTTTAAGTTGGGCCCTATAACCAACCTTAATCTTTCACAAAGAAAAGTACAGATGTAATGAAAATTTCAGTCAAGATCCCATCCCATGAACATCTGGAGACCATAATTCAAAGTAAAAAAAACAGCCACACTTAGGAAGTCAACCAGATCTGCCCCTTTCTTGGCTCATTTACTTGCAGGGAAGAAAATAACAACACTGAAACAATATCTGAAAGCACTGTTTGCTAATTACAAATGAAAAAAAATTAATTTGATTGCTTCGCTTTGAGTGGAGGACTTTACTAGTAAAAGATTTCTTCTCTAAACTTAGAATCAGCCACTAACCCAAGATGTCAGACATTTTGGTGTATCCAAGCACTGCTCTGTAGGTATGTGGAAGGTGGACAGGCAAGGTCTGCTGCCTACCTGCTCCTAATCTCTTCCCCCTCCAAAACAGAAGTCTCGCAAACACAGACTAGTTGAGGTTGGAAATTATCTAGTCCAGCCCCCTGTTCAAAGCATGGTCAGACAGAGGAGGTTGCCCAGGACTGTGTCCAGTTGGGTTTTGAATACTTCCAAGGATGGAGGCTCCACAACTTCTCTGGGCAACCTATGCCAGTGTTCAACCACCTTCACATTAAGTGTTCTCTAAGTGCTTCCCAACAGCTAGCTGAGATTCAATTATAAAACCCATTTGATTTAGTGCAAATGAAGGGGTTATTCCAAGCTATGGAACAAATAAGCTTTTCAACTCTTCAGCTAAATAAAGCACATGTTACACCCTTCAGCCATCAGTATTCAGAGCTCAAAACATCAATAAATTCTAATGAATGCTAGTTTATGTTAATATAGTGAAATCAGCCTGCTGAGGAAGGACTGTCACATTCCAGGATTAAACACATCACCCCTAGAGAAGTCAAGCAGACAGGTGCTTGTCGGTTATCTTTCAGGAGGCAAAATAAGTCATACAGTTGATTTGTGGGAACATACTTCTTATAATATTGAATTTTTTTAAAAACACTTGCTACTCAAATAAGTGAAAGACAGGTTGTCAATCTCCCATCAGTAAAAACTTTGACATGGTAAAGCAATATTGGATACGCTATTCTGATTGACATGATGCAATAAGTTTTCAAAATAAAGTAATACTTCTATAGTGTTTCCTATGTTACCATCTGTTTAATCAGATTTTTAACAACACAGAAACAAGCAGGAAAAAAATATCTAAGGTTATAACCATGTATCTTTCAACCTACGAGCTGATTTTGGTACTATAAGACAATCCTTTAAAAACACGAGGAGCTTCCCAACATTTGGGCAACCTAAATAGTAATTTAAAAAACCCACCAAAGGAATTATGCAGTCTTTCCTTCTAAGGCTCTCTCCGTCCACAGAAGTTGTTCAAGGGAAATTATTCATGATGCTGCCTCACCAAATCCCCACTCTCAATAGGTTTTAATGTCAATTTACAGAAGCACCTCTTTCTAGCACTTCCACAGGTCATCTTCATAGAGCTGTACACTTGATTGCTCACAAAATAGATTTCCAAGCATTGAGACACATTTCTGGAGATCAGTCTTTCACAAATAATTGAAATAATACCTCTACCCAAGTCCTATAGTAATTACATGAAACATCATCTTGCCACCTCAGTTATAACATCTCTAGCAGAGACTAGACACCACCTGAAATAATTACAATTGATTTTCACATACTGCATAAAAAGGCATGCATTAACATATTGAATACATTCCCAAAGGTATCTTTTGTCAGCAGTCAAAAAGCTCAGTGCTGTAACAGAAGAGGAATTTGACAATGGTGCTGGTTTGTCTGAAGACTGGAAAGCCAGTGGTTATTGCTTTGGGTAGTTTCCTTTCATGTATTTGAGTCTAAAAAGTACAGCTTTCCTTTGCATTCCTTGTTCCACAGCACAAGTACATGGAAGAACACATTCAAGTTAATACAAAGATTTACACTGCATTAAAAGGGTTACAGTTTTTCACACCGTGAACATGCACCAAAGAGAAAAGGCAGAGCAATGTCATCACCTGGCATTCAGGTGTCAGTTCTACAAGTCACTGGAAGAAAGATGACACACAGGTTGTCCTGAAGGGAGCCAGCACTGCACTAACATCCTCCTCAGGGTCCTAGGTAAGGACTGAAACGTCCCACAGAACTAGTTGGCGTTTTGTAAACTGCAATTCACCCAGGACATGACCATTTTATCACCACATGGAGCAGAAGACAGTGATTCCACTCACCTGTTTGTAACCAGACTAATTAGCATTAGAATCATGCTCCCTGTGCTCCCCTTGGTGTTTTTTTTTAATAAGCAAAAGCAGCAGGCTGTTATTGACCAGGTTTTGATTCTTATCTGTCTCCTCATAGTACCTCCAGTGCAATACCTAACTCCAAAAAAGCTAACTGCCCAACTCAACCCGGTTTAGCAGTGGTAAAGAGCAGCGTGACACAAAGTTGGATGCAGTGTGCTCAGGCCTGCACGCAAACCACTGAAACTAAGCCAACAGCCAGTCTACCCAAGAAAATACTAGGTGGCACTTTGGTGGACATCGCTCTCTGCGTGAAAGAAAAAGTCTTTCAAGTCCCCACAGATCACACTTCCTCTGTTCTATGTTGTACAGCAAAGAAACATTTGGTACCACTTGAATATGTACCTGTGTACAGATGGTTTATACCCATGTAGAAATAAGATTTCAGCCTGACAGGTAGTATCTGAATGAATGGAGAAGCCAAAGACATAAAAATACAAAATATTTAAGTACTTTCCTTTCTGTGAGTCTTTAAGTAGTAGTAATGCAACTTGAAACACGAGTATGTTAACATACAGACTGAAATCTAGTTAAGAAAAGCTCATAAAGGAGTACATATACAATTTTTAATATTTAGTCTTCTCTGACAATCAGATGTAATTTACTATTTCTTCCCCATATATATACATATACAAAACTGAGGAACAAAACCATGGTGCAACAGACCCTGTTGCAGAGAACAGCTTTTCACTGGCTGGAGTCCTACAGCCATCAGACCAAACTCTACTGCCAAAGGTAAGGGACTTATTTCGTGGAAGATTTCTTCAAAGCCTTTGCTCCATGACTGTGTTTACTACCATGGTATGTACAGGTATAGGCTGCAAATGCTCCCAGTCCTCCCCCCAGTAGATTCTCTCCTCCCAAGCAGAGATGAAACCCCTATTCAAGCTTTTGCCTTTTATGAAAGTGCATGCTTTCATACAGAACACTGCTCACTCTGCCTGTGCTCCAAGCCAGCTGGCTGCAAACAAACCTAAATCTGAAGACTTAACAGAAAAAAGCTCCACTGAAAGCACATTCCCTTTGGATAGGAACTTGTTCGTGTCTCCTGAAAAGAGCAGAGGCAGAAGCAAGCCAAATTTGTACACAGCAGCACAGATCTGCCAGTTTTTAAAGTCCACACTGAACTCGCAGTGCAACATTAAAAACCAGCATGACTGCAAGATAGCCCTGTACTTGCTCTCTCTATTCGTCAAGCTGTGGGAACACCAGCAAGCTCTGATGCTGTCAGCAGGACATACTACATTAGCTCCAGCACAGCATTTTTCTGTGATCCTTCCCTTGCTCCCAGTTGGCTTGAAACACAGGCAAAACAAACGCCGTCTGCAAAAAACCCTCGGCAAACATGACAGATTTTAGACTGTGGACAAGCCTGGTGGTAGACTTCACTCATTAAATACCATGTATTCATCTGTTAAAACAAAGGACACATCATTTATTTGCATAGCTCTTCAACTTGACACTAATAAAGTACTTTAAGGCTGTCTACAGAAAAATCTGCTAAGGGAAAATTGCAGGATAAGGGTTGTGTAAGTAGCCAGTTCCTCAGCAACAATCATAACAGGATCTGAATACACAAGGTAACAGACAGATTAGCCCCAAGACCAAATTTGGAGAAACAAAAGCTAGATATTCCTAGCAAGTCATACAAGTGACAAGTGTATTATCCACACTTTGGCAATCATTGTACAATACCAAAATGAGGTCTTATCAAATATCTACGAATGTAATTAGAACCTTAGCCATTCTTCTCAATTTTCTGAAACTTAAGCATGTCAACACTGACCAACCGCCTGATAAAACAGTAAATGAAGCTCAATGACAATATGAACACAACTATAAATAACGTTAGACGCTAAATTGGCAGCTACTGCTCAAGAAAGATCACGGAATCACTTGGAATCTTCTCTGAAAATATCAAGTCAATGTTTAGCAGTAATCAAAAACTTATAAATTCTATGGGAACCAATGATAAAACAGAAAAAGTCTGGTTTGATTATGATCTGAAGTCCTCAACACTCCACCCTAAAAAAAAACCCAACATACTCTAACTTACATATCCAAAGCAGAAATAACAATGATCAGAAATACAAAATGGTTTCTATCCAAAAAGAGTACTAACAGATCAGGACACTCCAACTTGGAAAAAATATCACTAGGAGAATACGATAAAGACTTAATAAAATCACAGATGATTATGGAAATGGAAATACAAGAGATGAAACCACCTTTTGTTATTTTTCATAATTCAAGAACCAGAAAGAAGAAACAAATCTGCTTCTATTGTGGGACATTGGGCAAGAAAACAGTGTGATCCCTATTTGAACACATCCAAGCAATTCCACAGATGATAGGTTTACAAATGCTCGTTACATAGGATGATTCAGATGGATCTCCAGCTCAGAAAACCCCTAAATCACTGA
>NW_009628189.1:0-30663 GCF_000690535.1 Cariama cristata | reverse complement strand
GTAGCATGCGGTGTTTCTGTTACGCTTTCCCTAAGGCTATTTCCCATAGGCTATTTCCCATCACCATAAATTGAACACTGGACTTAGCGGAACCTGCAGTCTAAACTTCACACAGACTTTCTTACATTCTTAAACCATTTCCATTTACAAAGAGAAGAAACTGATGAGGGACCAGAGTTAGCAGCACAAACAACAGCTGCCGATCGTTAAACACTCTGAAGAAATTCATTTTCTCATTCATTAAGAAATATTATGCTTCTTGCAAGCACTGCAGGCATACTTCTAGAACTGCTAGTCATGGTGTCAACTGAGAGGTACACTGTGCAGGCTACTCTTCGTGGAGCTGACACTAGCTTGCCTCAACAGCTGCCTACAGGTTTGGTCTGTGAATGCCGTTCTTTTGATGTATGTGCTTAACTTCATCCATATGAATTGATCACACACATACACAAAGAAAAGGCTTAAGAAATACTAGCACATGAAGACAAACTGAAATTTCAGTCAAATGAGACATTTGATGACAAGAGGCAGACGAATTTGGTGGCTTCATCTTGTACAACCGAAAGCCAAGAATAACTCAAGTATTAGTCTTGTTTCTTGCACCAATTTCTCTCACTTTAGAAAAATTCCTGTTTTTCTATGCCACAGTTTTGCAGTTAGTTGGTGTGGGTTTTTTTCTTTGTTTTTTGGGGCTTTTGGTGGTTTTGGGGGGGTTTGGTTTGTTTGCTGGTTTGTGGTTTTGGTTGGCGTTTTGGTTTTTGTTTGTTTTTTTGTTGTTGGGTTTTTTTGGTTTTTGGTGGTGGTGGTGGGGTTTTCTTTGGTTTTTTTGTTTGTTTGGTTTTTTACCCTTGTATATCTGAGAGAGGCTCTTGTACAAACTTCAAAATACAGAAAAGCATAGAAGCAATGAAGTAGCATTATATTATTACATTACATAAGTGGCAATGTCCTGTATCATAATTTTGCTAGTTAAAACAAGCCATCTTAAAGCTTTACATTCATCCATTTTTTCATCAGGAGTCAAATACTTACAGGAAGTTACAGATACTTACTTAAGCTGCTTAGCTGGCGTATGATAGCAGCAAGGGTACTATTTGTTACACATTCCAGTTCACTAGTAATTCCCTCTGGCAGAGCTCCTCGGCAGAGATGCCGCGGTTCAATGTTCCTTTTCACCAAAGGCATGGCTCACAACCTGGAATTTACAGAAAAATAAGTATTACATTTAGAAAAATGAAATTAAGAGCTATGAATCTGTTTAGCACACATTCAGTTTTTTCCACAAAATATACTTCACTTTTCTTTTAAAGCACTTGCTTCAGCCTTTCTGCTGTAAGATACTGTACAATTCCTACCAAGGCACTGGAGTTGTGCACTCAAGGCAGAACATGACGAGAGCACTGCAGATAAGCACAGAGGATACAGTCCATGTAGATAACATACACTTTTTGCCTTAGATTTGGTGTAAGATCTACTGTATACACTGACTTGTGCTACAGTACCAGAATCCCTGGACTTTAGCGTACATTTGCATTTATAACAACTGGCAGTCCCCACAGCAGTGGCAGGGAAGATGCTTGTCTGGAGCAAGCTGGCTCGCCGCCTTGGCAAGCGGGCCACCACCAGACTGCCCACGCGTTACAGCCCCCTGCCATGTTGGACACAGACCTACTCTCGCTCTGACAGTTTGCAACCAAAATGATAAACTCATCTGACAGATAAGGGCAAGGGCCTTGCAGAGCTAGGCTGGGTGAGAATAAGGAAGAAGCTGCAATGTGAGGAAGATGGTTTCCACGGGTGGTGCTGAACAACAGCATGCATGAGGTAAGAGCACACATTGAACATATTTTGGGAACTTGCCAGATGTGGGAAGACATTTATCTGTGAAGACAAATGTTGTCAGAACTGGTTTTCTTGGAAAAATAAAAAGAAACTAGAATGAGGAAAAACATACAAAAAGAGATCTCAAAACATCACAAAAGGGCACAAGGGCATAGAAAACTCTGCCCTGCAGAGAGCAGCTGTGAGAGCAAGGGTGCCCAAGTGGGACAGAATTCCCCCAAAAGGGAAATGACGACATATAATACAAAGAGTTCTAAGCAGTTGTCTTTAAAATGGCATTAACACAATTACGAGTCAATTTGATTACCTTTTTTTAAACACTGACAGTTCAATGTCCATGCACTACTTATGAATAATATTCTGTTCAAAGACCGTGAGGCACCGCAGTTTTCTGAAATGAGAAGTTACAGTGTTACCAAGGACATAAGTTCATTTGGTAAAGACTTAACTGAAAATTTCTTTTTTTGTTGCACTAAAGCAATTGAAGTAACCTTTCAATTTCTCTAATTAAAATCACATTAACAGATTAAAAAGACCTTTTCACTTTTCAAATGCTGCATAGCAGGTTTTTTTCTAATTATTTCCTCCCCAAAGTTTTAAAATATTTTCTTAAGAAGATTTCTAAAACATTAACAACTCCTAAGTAATTAACAAGAGGCAAATTATTGAACTATAAGATTATTTCAGAGTAGGCCAGGAAGAAACAGGCTCATTACTTAAGCAGTAGTCTTGAACTATATTTTACATCTTTCTTAATGTGAGACAGTTTATTCAAATATGTCAGAATTTAAGGCCAGCTGAGTTTGCTAAATTTTAAACAATACATCAGAGGTAAGAGGGAAACTTTTTATTTTATATTGGACTAAAAGGCTTCTTGTTTCTGTTTTATGTTTTCGTATTCCTCTACAAACAGATGCATTTAAAAAAATTACTTAATATCCAGTGCAGTCCATTTTCTAAATTGGAACAAAAATAGGTGAAAACTGGAAATCCACAATTATTGAAGAGCAATATCTAGCAACATCACAACGCACACAGGCTAGCACATTGCACCTACGAAACAAGTCATTATGAGGAATTGTTTCACTGTGCAGTAAGATGTTCATAAATATAATGAGTAAGAAGGAAATTAATAGGAGCATAAATCACTGCTAAAGCAGCCAATTCCAAATCTTAGTATTACTCCAACACACAAGCTACAATTTTTGGTGTTCTTAGTAACATTACCACCACTGTCGAACAAACTAAAGGCATAAAGACTCCCTACAACTATGACAGAGTTCCCAAAATATTGGTGGGTGATTAGAGGTCTACAAAATTGTCCTTGGAACTAATTTTTATGTGCAATTCATCAGTAAAACAATCTGGTGAACAAAGTAAGCATTCTGCTGGGTTTGGGGTTTATGGGGGTTGGTTTGCTTTTAAGAGAATTATTGGGAATATATTTTACTACATATGTTCATACTCTCATTTTGTTATTTCCAACCCATCTTACCAAACCCATGGGAAACTAGGCTTTATTCTGCTGGTCTTCTCATCTTTTCATATAAGAATCTCTGTCTTGCATTCTCAGAGCTGGCCCTCCTCTTACCTTCTGCGGTTTACCCAACTTTTCCCCACCACCCCAGGCACCATGCTGGGGCCAGTCAGAAGCTGCCTGCACGCTGCCCAGCTAATTGCCTGCTACCTCTTGCAACACCTACCACACTGAGTACAATCAAAATGCCTTTCACCAGGAGCACTAATTTAAGTCTCTTCTCCCCAACATGTTCTTCCTCGCCTATAAAAGCTAATTTGAAGAAAACATACAACTGCAGTTTGAATTTTCCATTTTCTCATCAATTCTTTATGAAATGGTCAAACACATTCCAAGAGCTAGCAGGGGAGAGACAGACCAACCCAAGCCATCCCCTTTCTTTAAAGAGCAGGCTAAAACATACTGCAGTGCTGAGGGTGGGGAAAAAAAACAACTTGCATTTTTGAATGAATCATTTAAATTATTATGTATCCACCTCATTTCAGTGTGAGGTTTAATTCCAAAAGGTAAACTGAACACTGATGAGTAAATATATGCAACAGATTAAGCAATGCATTAACTGCTCCTGCTCAGGAGGTGTGGGGGGAAGGCAGGCTTGCAATTGCAATTATAAGTTTCTTCTAATTTAAAACCTTCAACTATCTGAATCAAACACTTACAGACCTATTCAGCTACTAACCAATTAGTAAGTAAAAGAGCTCTTATTACTATGGGTCCTTGCCACTAAAGCACTACCGCCCTTTTCTTTACCACACACAACTCAGACGAGTTTAACCTTTCTCAAAGAAAGTTCACAAGAAGGGAGGCAAATTTTTTCAACACACATGTAACAGGAGGTTAAACAAGAAATCAAGACAAAATAAGCCTCTGAATTACAGGGGCTTCATCAGGCTCAACCAGGCTGGGGGACAGTATGTTACCAGGTACAGAAAAAAAAAGAAGAGTTGGCAATGGCAGTTCCACTGCCTTCGCTATTCGTCTTCCACCTGCTTCAAGTCACATCTCAGCCCCAGTTTATCACTAGACAAGATACTCATTTGTGATATTCTGACTGTATTAAACACATTGGCATTTGGTACACTATACTCAATTTTTATAACACAGAGCTTAAGTAACTTCTTTTCCCTTCCATCCCCAAATAAATGGAAAACACAAGGCAAATAAGTTGTTGTTATTTTCAAAAACTGTATCAGTTCAGAAGATTGGGACCAGTCATTGGGATAGTTGATCATTTTCTTACACATTTAACCCCAGCTAAGTATGTGATACAACCATAGACTTACAGCTAGGCTAAACCGGTCCAACTCCGCTCCCTGTGCAGAGCCACCTATGCCCAACACGGGTGGTTTTAAACCACCAGCTGCATCTGGCCCCAGAGAGGAAGGATCTAGAAAGACACTACACTGGACATAGAAGCTGGCTGCACTAGAAATGTATCAGACATTAGCATCAGACCTGAAAAATGGGAGCAGGAATCCAAGGGAGAAGAAAACTAAGAGGGCGAGATGTCACTTATCATCTCGCTAAATCCACGCATGCCTCACTGGCCATGGATGGGAAGGAACATCTGGCTGGACTGAACTGACGGGAGCACCAACAGACACCGCGCTCCAAAGCCCACAGGCATCAGCAACCACAAAGCCAACCTAACTCGATTTCCATGCACATTCTGAAAGGACAGGACTCAGAAGCTTGCATTAGCTTAGATCAGCCCATTAAAAATTCACATTAGGCATGCTCCCTCAGTATTCTCACCTCCCTTTTTCTTCCCCCCCCCCTCCCTCGTAAGAACTTGCATCACTGCCTTTTGTTTTACAATTAGAAGGCACTTATCCCAGTAGTTATTGCTGTAGAGGCAAGCGGGGTACAGAAAGAGATAATCGAAGCATTTTTGCTTTTCTTTCCACGCTTTGCCCGCAGTTGCAGGAGCATCCCTCCAGGTCAGCTCGGACCACCTTCCTCTGGACAGCAGCTGTTAGACTGCATGTAAGATGTTTGACAGTGCCTTGGCAAGTCAGATTAAAAAAAAAGTAGAAAGCAGATGTACAGTAACAAACATGAAAGACTACAAACACAACATACAATCTTTCCAAACAGTGGAGCACAGCTATTATAAGAAACAAGCTGGGTTTTCAAGTATTTGAGCAACTGGCAAAAGCTCAAAGCACCAGCTGTTCCCCAAACCTGCCTTTTGCCCTTTCACATCCCCAAAAAGGCACTGTAATTTACACTAGGGCTAAAAATATGTAGCTGAATTTCATGGTTCTCCAGTATTGCAAGTTCTTTATATATTCACTAACACCATGAAACAAATGCCAACTCATTATACAGCCCCTCTACTTGTGAAGGCTTCCTTATTACATTTTCTCAGAGACATTGTTCAATCCCTTTTTTAAAGGCTTTAAGGTTTCTTCTTATATCCTCTAGTAAAATACAACAAAGCTAAACATTTTTACCATGAAAAAGAGCTTTCCATACACCCATTCTAAACTCTCCCTGAATATATTCTATTACTTTCAGGGAGCTTTAGAGCTTTTTATTGATTAATCTCACAGATGTCTATAAAAAGAGAGAAACTACTATAATTCTTCCATGGAGAAGAAAAAAAAGAGATGGATTGAATACACAGCTTGTCATGAGTCATATACCAGATTGGATGCCATTCAATATTAAGCACCTAAATTTGCATGACTACATATATATGAGCTCAGTGTCCATGTCCCTCGAGAGCTCAGCAGAAGTCTAGAGCACAAAGAAATCACTACATCTATTGATAGATCAATAAATACAAGAATGATAGGGTGAGCTCAAATACCTCATGGGTAAGCTCTGCTATGCACCCACCTAAATGTAGGCGTCCGAATCCAGAACTGAACTTCACCTCATCAAAACCAGAGAAATACTGACCATTTCCTCACCTCTAGCCCTGCAATCAAGTTACACTACTTCCTAATCACACTATCTTTATGTCCAGGGCTTTTCAACATTTCAATTGTTTGCAGACATTTAAATTTTCCCATACCTGATGTCCTAACACTCAATTCAACATGCCAAGTTTCCATCTCTGTACGGCACTCAATTTGGTAATATTGCCCATTTTCCTACTCAAGTCTAATTCTAGAGAGTCTGCAATCACCCCACCTTCAAAATGTATGTATGTGCTAAATAAGAAAAGAAGGGAAAGCGGGAAGATAAAAGATCCCAAACACTAGTTTTGGAGATGCTCTCCATCCCCTTTTCTTTCCCCATGAAGTCACTATTATCACAGACATCCCTGTCCTCCAAAGGCCCCTCATCCTCCACCACAAGGCACAAAGTAAGAGCTACATGGACAGCAGACACTGATATCCTCTTATCTCAAGGGCAGGAAAGGAATACACACGCCTTTACTGCACATCCCTTCCTGGTTTTTCCTTGTCCTAAATGACTAAGATGTTTGTGAACCTTTCCTACTTACCATCTGTGAATGTCACTTACTTCTTTATCAGTAATGACAAGTTAAGACCAAATAAACTGGAACTAGCATATAATCTGGAAATCATTATTTCAAGTTCATGATTTGTCTAATGTCATTCATCTGTACTTTTTAAAGTTTGGATTTTTTTTTAACTGGCTTCATTCTAACCAGAGTTTGAATCAACATTCTGTATACTGCAAAAGAAAGTAAAATATTTAGCCATCAGTTACTGTATAACACTGCTTCAAAGTCCCAAAATAATTTTATATTAATCAAAAAGCATCTAAATAAGACTAATTTTTAATAGCATCTTCTAGTTATTCTAGTTCTGTCAAGTACGCAACTCCTCTCTCAGCCACATTAATACATAAGAAATATCAAAACAAAATAAAGTTTTATTAAACATCACAGTTACGCTTTAAGCATCAAGTACTTTACTTCTATTAGAGCTATCCCAATCTAAGGGACAAACACGTGTATTTATTAGTTAATATACAGGGTTTTTTTCATGTTTCCTCTAATTTTTCACGCAACTCTTGATTTTGATATTGTGTTTGCCACAGCAAGGGCAGACATTTGTTAGAAGTATGCACAAAGTCTAACAGAATTCTGTTCCTTAAGGATAACTAAAAAAATCAAGAATAATTTTTTTTCTTATCCACAGCAAATCACATCTTTCAACAAGACAATACACATAAAGTGAAAGGCCTAGAAAATGTCTACCTCCAAAGAAGAGCTAAAATTTAACACATAGCCAACTATCAATGTTGTTTCCACAGATCTGCCTCCTGAGTGCCGGATCTACATGAAAGGCATGACAGTCAAGGCTGGACTGAAAACACATTTTTTTCTTCTTCGCATCAGTCCACCACTTCTGATCTTCCTCTCACATCATATCAACCTAAGTGCTAGAGATGACAAAATGGGCACAGAAATCCCTAAGGCAATTTTGTTTCTTTAGGAGAGCTCTTATTTTAGTGTCTGTTGCAACGAGCTATTTCTGAAGGTTCACTAACTCGGAAGGTTATTTTCTTTTTTGTATTTGGCTGGGTTTTTGTCTGTGCTGAGCTCTTCAGGGAAGACTTTATGGTCCAGTGATAATATGAAGAAAATCAAAACATTAAGCAATAACAAAAGAAAGGACAACAGGTGAGGGGATGGTGTTTGGTTTTGTTTATTTACAACCTAAATACATTTTATGGACCCATGTTTCCCTAACCAACCCTCCGTATCTCCAAAAACCTTGTAAGAAGCAGAACAAAAATTTCGAATCAATAGTAACCTCTGCTAACACTGTGGGCCTGGAACACAAAAAGTTTACAGAACCATTAAAAGGCGAACATATTAATTCAGGAATTTCCTCTAATTAAAAAGCTGGGGGAGAAAAAAGTAAATGGATCTCCAGAGCATTGAGCATTTACATCTACAATTACCTTAACTTTAGTTCTCATCAGAATTTCACACCAACATTAACTCTAAACAAGCATACACAAAATGACATTCACTAATGCAGGAAGAAAAAGTCCCAAGACTGATTTAACCTGAAATTAAGTAGACATTCTTCCCATGAAAGTGTAGACAGTAATATAAAAGAGGTTTTAAAATAGTACCAACAACTATGAAGACAAGTCAGAAGTCTGCCTTCTCTAAAGCCTGCTGGATGATTTTTTTTTTGCCTTTGTTCTACAACCCCATCTTTACATTACCTGTTTACTGTGGTTCAAGATGTTTGTGCGTCTGCCATGCTGTAATAGTGTCAAAGATCTGATCAACTTCCGCTTAAGTACATGTGTCTACAGTTCACCACCTGAGAAGCGTGCCTCAATGAACAAGACTGAAGGACTGCTTTAAAGTTATTGCTTTAATTTTTTCTTCCCAACAGAAACTAAGTAGTCTAAAACTACAATCCCAACACTAACTTTTCTCCACCACAGTATTTTTCCCCAGCAGTTTCTAAGGAAATAAAAATCTTACAATTATGAAGTACAGACAGATTATGATAAAATTTCATCTTCTGCTCCAAAGGATCATGTACATGGCATCTACTTAAATGGCTTCACCATTGTTAAAGGAATAAATAAAGGTATTTCTTGCTTTCTACTAATGAAGCAAGTGTACAATCAGTAGCTTAATTGAAGTTACTGCATTGTTTTATCTCCATTTCTGGGTATACAACTATAGTTATTTTCAGGCTGAACTAAACACATATCTATGGAATATAGAACATAATTATGGAATATAATTTTTTCCTGTATTAAATTCTCATCATCCAAACTAATAGATTTTGTAATTTAGACTCACAGCATTTTGTCACACTGCCCACTATGCAAAAAACTTTGCCAGTAAATTAGTTAGGATTTTTTTTTTTACCCCTCTGTCACTTAAGTCTTTATACTTTCTAAAGATGCCTTACTATTTTAACAAAAATACAGGAAAAAATATATAGACTCTATTTCTCATGCTGAAGCACTTTCTTTTAAACATTAATATTTACTTAATTTCATCACTCCATTTCTTCACAGGATAAACTTTCCCCAGAACATCAGTGAATCTCTCTTATTCCAGCCCTTTCACATTCCTTCTTTTCCTCATGCTTATCTTTCCTCCAAAGGCTGAGATCTTTGGTTGTGTCGCTTTCTTCTGACTCACCTTCTGAGAATAGCTTACTGCCCTACAGTAGCAGTAGTTGCAGGCTTTAAGCATCTCATTCTCAAGTAGCCTTCTTGAATCTAATGTCAGATTCCCATCCCTTAAAAATCTTTTCATTGAAAGAAACAAAACAATGAAAGAAAAATATTGTGGTCCCGCTGAAGCTATTTGTTAAGCTTTTAAGATTTCTCTTTCACTAACACATTTTAATCTTCCTTGGTACATTCAATGTTACTAAGATAGCTATTTAAGAACAGATTTGCTTACCTGAAATCTCATACAGGTTCATGGATTGCACAACACAACAGCTTGCTGTACTGAATCCAATCACTCTGCCAGCATCAGATCCACCCAGGCTTTTCTACTCATCCTGTATACAGATGATCCAGGACACCTTCACACGTGACTGGAGTCTCTTGTTTCTAGATCATAAGCTGTCCTTTCTCTAACCAAAAATTTTTATTCATTAAGCCAAAACACTAATCATGCTTTCTCTCAAAAGAGATAAGGCTAAAGGGTACTAAAGAAATCCAACTGATTAAACTGGAAGATATCCACATGTGCTATACTTGTTGCTGTAAAAAAATCAGGGTAAAAACAAAAAAGTACAGGAAGAACATGGACTGAAAAAGTCTGGAAAAATGCGTACAGCAGCTTTTATACAGATAAGTAAATTTAAATCTGGCTTAACAAAACAGTATTACCTGACACTGTGCTTAAGGGTAAAAGGTGGCTAGTCACATCAATATAGCATGCTGAATGGGAAAAACAAAACTGACTTGTGCCTGTGTGGGTCCAAGTCGAGACTGACCACCATTAAACTAATTGTTTATATAAATCACACTTTTTCTTCTGCCTTCTTTCCATATCCACATGGATAATGTCACCACGCACACAGTGACGACAACTCACATTGTTGCTTTCCACTGACCAAACAGTGACCAGTTTAAAGTATCAACAAAAGATGCTGACACGTTAATCTTGTTCTTAGTGTGATGGCTGCTCATCCTGCTCATAGTCCCTTCCAGATGGCTCGGTGTGAAAGGGATGGTGGGATGGGGAAGAAGGAATATTCCATACTGTTCTGAACATCTGTTCTGCTGCGTTTTTACACTTTAAAAAACCAACAAGGGCCTTACTGCCACTATCAATTTTACTATTTCCACCTAATATTACTCAGCTAACACCAAAAAGTACTGTAATGTTACGCGTGTAAATGAGAAAGGAAAAATGTCTTTTCAAGTCACATAATAGCATTTGTTTAGCTATTCTATCTTAAGAAAGGACTTGTTTCAATAAGGAAGTACTTATGCTGCACTGAAAACACATTTTTCTTTCATATGACCTTTCTTGAAATCTGTATTACGCTCCAAGAATTTATTATCATCCCTTCTCCTATTCAAGCAAACAGAACTGAACTAAGTCACCATTTGTTTCCCTTTAGTTTCATTTGCTTGTCTTTTCAGTAAAGATACACACTATGCATTTGTAGGAGCTTGTTTAAATTCTATTCGAACAGTTTAGCACAGTAACTCAGAAATATGTTGCTGGTACATATATAGAAATAGTGGCAGCTTTGTTTTTTAAGCAGAGTTGAAAGAAATAAAAAGATAAATATCTTACTACAGTATTCAGTCTACCTCAAATAACATTTACCCTTTAAAAACACCACCTCTTGAAAAGAAGCACTCAGCCAGAACAAGGAGAAGGAACTCAGTGCGGAGTTAAGAAAGAGGAGGAAGCAGCGCTTTGTCCGACGGCACAGGAAAAGGCTTAGACTGAGCATTCCCCCCCTTTTGTATCATCTTGATGTGCGAACCATATGGCTGCTGAATTATTCAGCTCTTTCTACTTTGAATAACCAATGATTACATGTATGAAAATTTAGAAGTACTGAAACACTGATTGGAAAAGCAGCATCCTGTAAAATCTAATTTTGTCTTAATCTTTAGGACCTAAATGGTAACACTGAGTGAGGAATATAAACTGCATGAGGTCAAAAGAAGCAAAATCACAAAGCAGCAGAGAGCTAGTTATAACACCAAGCTAATTAGGTCAGGAACAGCCCTCCACTAGCAGGTCAAAATGTTTCCAGATGCCATCAGGCTTGGATCTTACCAGATCTGAGCACAGAGTTGGCTGTGCAGACACAGCCACACAGCTCTCGTACTCCACAGCCAAACTCAGCAGCTCAGATATCTGAGAAAATGTCTCCAGGCCATTCTTTAAACAACCAGAAGTATTCCCATGAAATAGCCAAGATGAATCTAGCCTTAAAGTAAATCATGGTTCAAACATCTTGCTGTGCCCTTCCAACGCTAGTGATTCCCACCTACTCAGTACCTCAATTTTTCTAGCATGGTAGTAACAGAGGGCAATAAAATTTAAAAAATGACAAAACCAAGAGAACTGCTATTTAATAAATACTATTACTTAACTAACAATCAACCATACCAGGACGTTTCCCACCTAAAGGAAGTTTCTTTCTTGGTTCATCACCTGCCTATTCCAGTATCTTTTTGGATTACAGTCCAAAAAGCATCATTACAAACACAACTTCCTTCTTCATCCATCTGACAATTAAAATAAGAGGGCACAGAGTGGCTTTTCATTTCCCAATTTACTATAAACTACTGAGATACTATTTTAGGTGTGATTCTTTCAATATGGTCTCTTGAATGATGGCCTTATACATCTTGGAGTGCTTACTTTAAATCTGTTTTGGATATCCAATACACATTTTTCTAGTAGTTCAGTTTGAGTTATGGAAAGTCACATTTTAGCTACATTACAGAAATGGAATAATTCTGTAACACAAGGATCATTACTGTATGATATTTTACGCTACTGTAGACAATTTGATGCTGGAACAACTTGTAACAGAATATTAAAAGTCTGCAACTATAAACAAGCCTTTTCTTAACATTTAGACTGTAGTAATGCACTAATAGCTCTGCTCTTGGAGACCTTTTGGAGCACATTTGTCCTAGCCTTCCTCCTTCACAAACAAGGAAATGCCTTGATTATTTAAAGAAAACACAAGTTGCAGCTAGGCCTTGCTGACTTACATTGATCCCACTTAACAGAGCTTTACTGGATTTAAAGTGCTCGAAATAACCGTCTGGGTCACAGCCCATGTGCAAAGGCCGCCCGGTAAGGCCTCAGGAGCCCCCCTGCAGCAAGAACACACTGTTCAGATCCTCAAATGACCTCAAGCTAAACCAGAAGTCAATTCAGTAATTTGCTTCTCAGAGCTCCAGTTAACCCTAAATTGGAGGAAAAAGTACAAAAGGGATGAAGGATCCACTTCATGTCCAATAATATCCATTTTATGGCAATACAGAGTATTCCCTATTTCCCTTATTTACCATTAAAATCCTTTCAGAACAGCATTTTTCAGGAAAAAAAAAAAATCTGTTCTTAAACGCTTTTCCCCGCAGCAGTTGATATAAAATGTCACAGGGAAGCGTTAAGTTTTCCCATAGTTCAGTTAATCCAAGATCTGAAGTGTCATAGGGAAGTATTAAGTTTTGTTACAGCTCTTTTCCATACCAAAAACTCAAAAAACCATACATGCATATATACACAAGTACACAGTTTGTGGACACATATATCTGATATGTACACATACACAGAGACATATACATACTTATTATACATGACACTCTGCGGTGATGGAAGAGAGTAATAACACAGGTCAAGTGACAAAAGAAAAAACTCTTTGTACCATAACAATTCAGCATTAATCTTTGCCTGCCTTGACTCCTAACATGCCTCCTCCACTCCCAGTTCTCACCAGGCAGGAGAGACTTTCCCACAGGGAAATAACTGCAATGACGCTTTATCAGGCTACCACAGTATCACAATCCTTAAAATACCTTGCACTCAAGCAATTTCAATGTCCACCTGAAGAACCCAGTTCTTGGAGATAACAGCAGACATCTCCTGGCATGTGTCAGGAAACACAGATAGCCTATGAAGATTTAAATTAATAGAAAATAAACCAATATCCCTAAAATTCCTCAAGGTGGAGTTTCCCACCCACCCACGTCACGGAATTTCAGTAGGAAACTCCGGATTTCCCCAATTCTCCCCCTTATGACACTACTACCAACATTGCACTTTCCCTATATACCAGAAATCTGGAAAAGGCAGCTAGTCTATGTAGGGGGAAAACACAGATTGATTTTGGGCACATTTCAAGGAAAAAGTGAACAAAATATTTCATGTTTGGATCCAACAGCAGAGTCTAAGTGAATCAACATAAGAATTCCTGACTATTTTCATCCTGAGCCAAGCAGACCATCTGTTCCCATGAAGTCCATCTTCTGGTGGTTACCGTACTACAGCACTATCACAAAGTGCCACGTGAGCAAGGACTGGTGCATAAATCAAAAAAAGACATGATGAGTGATAGAGTGCAACACTCAAGACAGTAGCAAAAAACCACAACAAAAAGAAAACCAAAGAAACAACCCACTAACAAAACAACTCATCATGCAAAAAACACGTGGGCACACAAGCAGCCTTAAGGCCCAGCACTAACACAGCCAGGTTTCTACAGCTTTGTGAGTTGCAGTGTTTTCGCTCTGGTGCCTAAGGAGGGCTGAGCTTTGAATAGAGGTTTTCCCAGGGTGGGGATGCTTCTACTACCTCTCCTACGTGTTACCTGCTTGTGTATGGTACCTTGAGCACTAATGATGCCATTTCTCTCTACCAGGTAATCTTCCTCTCTTCCACATGGTTAACATCAAGTTAATCACAGAAACCATTCATGTTTGATGCACGAGAAATTAGCAATTTGTAATTTTGCAGTTCATAACATAACAGTAATAGTTAGATGGCACAGCAGAACATCCAGTTACCAGAAATACACAAGCTCCATATACCCCGACAATTGAATCACAAGCAAGTAACACAAGATCCAGCAGAAATCAAGATGAATCATACCCTTTTCCCGGCCTTATTGATACTGAAGACATTTTTTAAAATTAGGTTACATGGACAGATATCCATTTATACCTTTCACCAGGACAGAATACCAAGAGAAATAAATCTGCAGTAAAAAATAAATCTGAATACACTTGATATATCTACTATGTTATTAACACAGGAAGCCCATGAAGACTGAAAGCAGCTACATCTCCCCAGATATAAAACATTGTTTCCCTTGGTGCTTCTGGTTCTTTCGTGACAGATCTTCCCCTTTACTAGCATCCCAAACTCAGATGTCAAAGTTCTGCCCACCATTAACTTCCTAATAATTCAATGTATAATCCTTGTCACAGTTTTGGTTTTTTGGGTTTGTTTTTTTTGGTGTGGTTTTTTTTTTGGGGGGGGAGGCATGTTAAATAAAGCCTAAAATCAATGTCAGCCATTAGTAAAAGTAACATGTTTTGATACAGTAATGTTGGCTTACAAAATCTTATTTGCAGCATTAAAGAGATTTCCTCATTACCCATCCAGTAACTCCCATTATGAGACAAACAGGCTACTATAAAAGCATAGTGAGTCTCAGACCAAACACAGCAGTTCATCTTCTCTAAAAATCCCCTTTCAAGACCTGAAGGCTGAGAAGTTGTGTTCTGTGAAATCTGGCATTGTATCAACAGATCTCCATGGAGCTGGCAGGGTAGAAGTGCTCCAGAAACCAGCTTCAAGGGGGGGGGGAAGAAAAAGCATTCTTACCATGTATAATCAATCACTGAAAAGAGGCTTAAGCAATGTTTTTTTCCCCAGCTAAAATCATCAAATCTTAGTTAAGATTACTGGGGATGCAGAGGTTACCAATGATAATAATAAATAATTTTTAAAAGTCTGCTTTCTTCCAGCATCTCAGATCAGGGAATTTAAATCTCCTTTGTGGAACTTTTTGTAAAGACAAGTCCTTCTGTCTTTCTTCAAGACATATATGTATACGTCTTGAAAATGTAAACATAGCTTTTTAAGAGTCTATGAAATTTCAGAACCTAGCATTAAACATTTGGAAGTATCATATTGATTTACAGCTATGTCTACAATTTTCCTCTTTCAGTCAATGCCAAATGTGGGTGAATGCCAAGTGTGGGCGAGTTGAGAGGAAAAATGGTATAGTAGTATTACGTAGCATAATAAAAGCAGAACTGAACAAAATACATGGGAGTCCACAAGACAGAGAGCATCACCATCCATCAGAGGTTCTCCACTTGTGGACCTCTGGCGATGTTCAAAGACTCCCAAAGGAATTAGGAAAACAGTAACTAAGGTTAGAGATGGCATCAGCAAGTGGTGTGGTACAATAAGAACAGAGAGACCTGCAGAGCAGAATAGTTGGTGCTGATGATCCTGTGCCTGTCTATACATGGTTTTTTGGTAGGGAAGCAGGGACATTTGTTCCAAACTAGCTCTCACCCAGTCTCATGGTCCATTAGATGCTGAACACCATCAGGTATGCTCCTAGAGAGCACGTTTTGGTTTTAGACTCATTGGAAAAGAGTTCATATACTCCACAACTGGGCAATCTGCATCATAAATATACTCCTGGATCCAAACCAAACTGATAGCATAATGCACCCTAAAATGCCTGTTGTCTCAACGTGTTTTAATTCACTACATAAAGGTTGAAAAAGAACATGTTTATTTTGTTTTAATTTTACAAAAAGATATAAGAAAATAGGCAAATACTGGTTGAAAAAAACAACCATCTTAAGGTCGAAAACCTGTCACAGTATTTTTTAATTATGGCTCCCTCCAATTTCTACAAATGAAGGTTCCCTTGGGAAAGGAGGGAATAAAGACACTCTGTGCACAAGAGTCAGCACTTCATCTATCCTCTCCTTCCCTATAACGCACTCAGCCACCCAACACTTGGGGAAGGATCTCATCTTCCTCACTAGCTGGCAGTCAACTGCACACCAAATTCCTGGCAGTACAGCCAACTAAAACCCACTGAAGGAGGAACAGACTGCCTAAACCTAGCAAGGTTGCAACTGCAAAGTAGCATCAGAAAGCCTAGTACAGTAAGGTTACACAATGCCTGTGTTACTACGCTATCTGTACACCTAGACACTAAATTTACACTCCAAACTCGAAAGGCAAGAAGCAGCATCTCAATTATACAGTTGAGAGGCACAAAGCTACTTGATGCTGGCCAGCACACAAAGCCTATAGAAGGAAAGGAAATTGGACCTGGATCACACCAATACGTAGCAACAAATGCTTCAACCACAAGATGAGCTATGTTTCCTTCTCAGAAGCAAAACCCAGTTACTGCCTTAGGATCCACTCCACTTAAAGTTGTGCTTTTTAAGACAGCTGTAAGCCAACCGCTCCTTGATTTAATTAAATGGATTCCTTTCCCCATTCCCTGTTTCAACATTTGTGCTATTATAGCTGCTGCTCCTGGCTGAGCTGCTTCCAAGGGCTGGAATCAGATTGGAAGTGAGCAGAAACTTAATCCAGAGGAAAGAAGTCAAAGCAGTTTATAGAATTACTGCCCTTATAGATGAGACCATGCAAGTGATAGTGAGAGCACTCAATCTGCTTCAGCGCAGAGGGAAAAAACCCACAACAAACAGCAATTCAAGCTAACCTCCCATTTCATACTGAAACAGGACAGAGGCATTCAAAAGGCCAGTTACAACACATAATTGTGTAGGTGAACAGCAAGCTAAGAACAAGTGACTACCTAAAATGCGGTAACTAGATTAGAAAGGTTAGTAACTGTTTTCTACAAGAAATAGCATCAATATTGTCATAGAAAGAGGATTTAAGTCCAGTCACAGAATCATAGATTAACCTGAGTGGGAAGGGACCCATGAGGATCAAGTCCAACTCCTGACTCCACATAGGGCAGCCTAAAAGTTAGATCTGATACCTAACAGTGTTGTCCAAAAGCTGCTTGAACCCTGACAGGCTTGAGGCCACGACCACTTCCCTGCAGAACTTGTTCCAGTGCTTGACCACCCCCTCAGTGAAGAACTTTTTCCTAATATCCAATCTCAACTTCCCCTGATGCAGCTCCAAGTCATTCCCTTGCGTCCTGTCACTGGCCACCACAGAAACAAGATCAGCACCTCCCTCTCTGCCCTCTGTCAGGAGGAAGTTGTAGACAGCGGTGAGGTCACCCCTCAGTACCCTCTTCTCCAAGCTTAAACCTAGTATCTTCAGTTGCTCCTCATAAGTCATGCCCTCGAGTCGTAGTCCATCTTATTTGTAGGAATAGAGACCTACGATACTAAAGATTTCAGAGCTGTTGCAATTTTCTGTCACCTTCTGCTGCCACATTTTCCAAAACCACATAGGAGTCCCAGCAAACTCTGAGGTGGTCAATAAAAGTTTTATTGAATAGAAGAAAATAGACATTTCTTATATATTTGTTCCTCAGGCTCAGAGGCATCTGTCATGTCCCAAGGACTGTATTACTCCACTATATCTCATGTATTGGAACGGGCTCCCCAGGGAGGGGGTGGACTCACCATCCCTGGAGGTGTTCAAAAAACGTTTAGATGTGGCACTTCAAGACATGGTTTAGTGGGTTTAGCGGGCATGGTGGCATGGGGTATACGGTTGGACTTGATGATCTTTGGGGTTGCTTTGAACCATAATGATTCTATGATTCTGTGTAGGCATTACAAATTGTTTATCTTGTTAGTCACATAAGTAGTTTATGCCTGCATCATTTCCATCTTTTTCATAAAAAGATACTTCTGGTGAATGCTAACTTGGTATGCATTGATTTCTGTGTTTGTTTACAAAAAGAAAAAACAGCACATTCCCATAAATATTTAAGACCCAATTAATTTTAAAAGTGTGAAGTATTAAAAGATAATTTTTAAATAAATACACAGTACTCTGACAGAGGAAGGTGGATAAAAATCTTAGCAAAAAATTGCTATCCTCTTCTCCGGAAGAAGTCACTAATCTGATGAAAGGTGCCATCACATCAAGAAAAGCAGTTGCTCTTAGCTCCTAGTAAATTGTGAAGGTCCCTTTTTTCTTTTCCAAGGGATTAAGATGGAATCAAGGACAAACCACTAAAAAAAGGAATCTATTCTTCATGTTTTGGATCTAAAAAGTTTTAGTTCTTAGAATTCAGAGAATAGAACATTTCTTTACCTGTTTCCTATTACTTTAACCATAAACATCATAAAATAGTATACAAATAGATTGCACGTTGAACTGGTCATATGCGTGTTGAACTGATCACATCCATATTTCATAATTTCAGAGAAACACTCATCTTTCAAAATTCAGTAGCCAAACACCTGAAGCGAAGCCACTCAGTTTTATACTGAGTTTTTTCACGCTGAGTTCTATACTGATGCCAAGATGCCCCACCCACACTTCAGAGGCATAGTCCAACCTCGTCCTCTTTTACAGAGCCCTACTGACAGGGCTTTCTCTCCTTCACTCCTGGCACCACTCCTTTCTGCACACTCCCTGCTCCAGTTGCCAGTACACCAAGGAAGGCTGCTGCAACCTTCACGCACCCTCTGGCTGCCTTCCTCCACCAGAGATAGCTTCCAAGCTTGGCCTCTGCTGTGGACACCTCACTTTTGGCACTGTCACATCTCACTACTACTTTAGAAGTCGCCAGCTGGTCCAACAAGAGTTGGAGGCATTGGTAACTAAGGGGAGAGCTATCAACTAATGCCTCCAGCTACCCTTTCCACCAGCAGTTTCACATTCCAATGTTTGCCTACAAGGCCTATTTGGTACACAGCCTTGTTCTTAACCTTTTTTTTTTTAATTAGGACTGTTTACTAATCATAAAGAGACTCTAAAGACTCTTTCTTACTCAAAAAAGTCCAGTAACTGAAAGAATGGGACAGGGCAGTTGCTCCTCCCTCTTTCCGATCCACTCCCCACGGATCTCCCCTCCCACTGTCAGGGTAAAATATCTCATCCAAATACTGTGATCTTACCCAATATGAACACTCCTCAGACAGGCCCCAGAGCACACCAACCCCTTCTACCAACCCTCAGGACTAAATGCAGCTTTTCTCCCCAAATCACAGGGAGAATGTACCAGGCTAACTAAATGCTGGTAGACTACAGATTAGGTAGCTGTCTGCAAAGATTCTCAGTGCCTTTTTTTTTGTAAGTATAAGGAGCCATTAATACCTATTTTTAAACTGTTTAATGCATAGCTGAGACAGCCACATAAAGAAGCTATGTAGTTTAAGGGCAGTCTGTTTAATCCTATAAATATACAAACTGCACATAAAAAACGAGGAAGCTTTACAGGTTAATGTTTTATTTACAAGAAAAGGTATGTGACTGCAATGAGTATTGCTAAAACATGCTTTAATTTTACTCCTCACGTTAAAGAGGAAAGGGCAGCCATCTAGATCCTGATGATCACTGCAGCCTCTTGTGAAATTTAAAGCAGTTTGAAATTAATTTGAACAAGTATTTCAAAAAAAAATTTGCTTTTCCCCACTCCAGTTCCACAATGATTAGTCCTGAAGTTTGCCATGAGTTTGCTTCAAAATATTTTGCATATTGGATCAAAATACTTTCAATATTTTTCAGTCATTAAATTGTTTTGAACAGAAAAGTTCCTCGAAGTAGATGTTCATTCTTCACACCAGTAAGTAGACTTTGAACCCAAACACGCTGAAGCAAAAACAACAGAAAAAAACTAAATCCTAGAATGTTGATGTCCAGGATGGTTTCGTTTTTCTTTAAACAGAAACGAAGATGCAGAATTCTGAAGTGAACTTGCTATAAACTTGTCTCCATCCCAGCACTGCTGTTGCTGTTATCCTGGTGATAACACATTTGCTTGTGAAATGCAATTACCACTTTAAAATCCATTGAGCTGATGAGATCCCACAATCCAAGGGGAACATGCTTCTTGAGTACAGCTGTAACCAGCTGGCTGCTGAGCAAAAAGAGGACTGCTCCTGCCACCTCTGCAATGAGGTTCCAGGACATAATACTGTGGTTGCTGGTACCCTTCCTGAGGTTGAGAATCACATCAAACTGAGCAAAAATTGTACAACTGCATTGGAGACCAGAGTTTGTGTGGACTGATAGGGTAATGCTAGGCACAAACGCGTTGACTCCGGTTCTCAAAGACTGTCATTTAAAGTTATCTATGATTACATGGATCCTCCATACACCCCACCAAACTATCTCACCAACCTATCAATACTTACATTGCTCTTAACTACACTTTAAAACAGTCAATGTAATCTACATAGACTGCAAGTTGCATGTATGGAAAAAAAATCAAGCCATTAGACACTAATCTACACAGTTTAAGAAGCAATTTAACTACATCAGTTAAATTTAGAAACTGATTTAATCATTGCACAGGCAACCAAGATTTAAACCTCATCTTCAAGCAGATCCCTATGCATTAGCTGCATAATAACTTCCTTTCTGAATTATGATGCCAATCATAGGCAAAGTTCAGAGAGGAGGCCAATGACTGCATTTATTTGCAGTATTGAAGTAGCACTGAACTTCCCACAGTCTCAGACAGTGATAATGAAGAATATTTCTGTATGTGTTCACATCACTGTCTTGAAAACATGATGGGCATGCTAAAACTCACAGCACAGATGCCAGTTTTACAAAATTACTCCTCCTTGTATATTAACATCAAACCCATTTTGCCAGTTTGCCATTTAAAAAAAGTCCCTCAACTCCAGACAGTCAAATCCAAATATTGATAAGTGCACACTGAATAGAGTTTAACCCAAGACAGGCAAGAGTTGAGCCCAAATACTCAGCCTCTTCCAATATTAAAAATCAGACAGAAACCAAGAAAAGCTCATAGAAAACGCAGGCACCTCTTAATTAAGATCCGAATCTGTGGTCGGACTTCTGTGTCATGTTTTAAGTCCGTCTCTCCCAAACCCACTTCCACCTCATTTTGGCTTTACCACTTGTAATGCAAGGAATCTGGGATACCTGCTCCTCTCTCATAGGTCTCTCTTCCCAGGAGACCATTTGGGAAACATTGCCCTACTTCTGCCCCCATCCACTGCTATGTAATTAGTGATCTTCAGCTTTTCACTGGCCAAGAAGTCCAAAAACCTTCCACCATTCTCCAGAAGACACTCTCTCTCCTGCCCAACCTACTTTTTGCACTCACTCACTCCTATTCTGAAAAACTTCTTTCCTTCAGGGAAACTGCAAACTGTAGTCATCTTAAGAAAATCTGGAGGAAACTTTTCTTAATAGTTTGTTTTAAATCAAGAATTTAAGTTACTAAATCATTCTATAATTTTCCAGCCACAAAGGATACAAGTTATGTGACCGAAGAGTCAGATAGTACAGGTAAAAGTCTTTGTGTATAAATTTGGTTTAACCCTGACTAAAAATATCAAAGTTGCTTTCACAGTAAAAGTATTTCTAAAGACTGGAACAGCCTTATCCACACAGCAATCACAAGCATAATTTTAACATCTTTCTTCAAAACACGTAACTGAACATGCAACATTTTTATTTGCCAAACTAACTATAAACGTGTATTTCCTACAATTGCTTGTATTGATGACACGGAAATGCTCCAACTGGTCTAGTGAATTGACATTTGGGGCTGGGAGGCATTGGGGTCCCTTTTCAAGCCCTGCATTTGGTATTTCCTTCCTGACTACACGCTCCCTACCTTTCTTTGTGAGAGACACTTTTGTAGTGTAGCATTGTAGGATTACAATGGAAGTTTAGAAGAGCCAGTGCATGCTACTTACACAGGGTGGCACATTAAGGCATCCGCAGCTTTCACAAACATGTAATAGCTGTATTTTGAGCAACTTAACAGCCTTTGGGGGTGTTTATTTTAGCAAAACACACTAGGAAATCCAGAGAAGCAGGAAAAGACAAGACATAATTATAATCTAAGCAATAAAACGAATGACTTGATTTAAAATGAGAATGCCTCTCTACGCATGCAAAACAGGCAAATTAAGCCATTTAAATTTTTAATTATGACTTGTAAGTGAAATTCTTTGAAGCAGAAATTTAAAAAGAAAAACATCATATTCCTGTATAAATCATTACTTTAAATACAAGCTTATTTTATTGACCAGGCAGAGTTTCCAAATCGTATGTCCTATTAGAACATTTGCAATACATGAATGATGAGTGTTCAACCAAAAATTAAAATTTGTTTACTAAAATCAGGTTTTTATATTTTTGAAAAAAATCAAAGGTTGATTATTTTCAAGTATGTTCAGCATTCTGTCTTTAAATACCCTTCAGCGACATTAAACTCCAGACTATTAAACACTAGATACATTTCAATCAAACTCCACATGAAAGTCGTGTTTAACCTGCACAAAGAAACAGAAAATATTTGATAACACTACATTCAGTATGAACAGCAAATATCTCAAAATAATTTTTGAAGTTTTCTGTATAAACACAACCTATGTAAAATATTCCTAAACCTAGGTTCCTGTTCCTGTAACAACTAATCTCTACAACCTCTCATGAATAGAAGCGAGCAATGTTTCCACGCAGCATGAAATGCAATTGAAAAGTAACAGTGCTGTAACAATTGTTACACTTGTAATAAAAAAAGAAACACTGGAAGTTAAAATATGACAACTGTGACTTTTTTAATCCCAAAAGCAGGAGAACAGCTCTGTGAAGCCAGCTACTAGAGAGACGGTAAGTCTGAGGGCTAGATACTGGAGAGATCAGGGGTCTTAAAGTCAGCTACTGGAGTGACCATAGGTATGGACTAGGTAATGGAGAGACCTTTGCACACATGTGAACGTGTGTGCACACCTATGTCACAAGATATGTATTTACAGGTATTCTGTTAAGAGGAATAAATCTCTTTCATTAAATAATAAGCAATATGCTAATCTAATAAGAGGAATAAATCTCTTTCATTAAATAAGCAATATGCTAATCTAATAATCTAGTAATGAAGTATATTTTCAGTCTTCGATATGTCCGTTTGGTTTACCAAATTTTTCGCAGACTACTTACTTTCCCTGACATTCTTCCTTCACCTTCAAAATTTATAGCAAGTGATCTTTTTTCCAAAGAATTTCAGTATACAACCATCAAGTGACCTTACCATTTAATGGGAACTGCAAAAGGGGCAGAAGGGGGAAGGAATGGGTTTTCTTTCATCCTTCTCCTTCAAAGGCTGTTGCCATAACTTTCACATTTCTGCGCGCACCATATGGTTTCCCGATCCCTTCATCCCCCAGAATAAAGTTTCTTATTTGACATTGTGAACACATGCACAGAGTATTCCAGAACTCCTCTGAGTTTTTCCTAACTGAAAGTGCAATCTCTTTCAGAACATATATGCTGATAACCATCTTGAATATCATCAAGCATATCACCAGAACTCAAAATTAAAATAAGCATATGTGAATTTCAGCTGAGGGGACAAAGTGTGCCAACATTGGCTATGATCCTCCACAGCCAGAGTCAGCTCTAGGACATACGCAAAGTCAAAAGTATCCTAAAGCACTGCTGCATACTTTGCTTTTTGCAGAGACCTTGAAGCAAGGCTAACTGCAGTTTCTGCCAAAGGCAGCACTGTGGTGTGCAATGCAGTAAAAACGTGCTCTCTCCTATGAGTAGCTAATACTACTTTTAACCTCCTCATCCTCTCAGAAGGAAGAACAAACGTACTTTCCAGCTTCTTCCCCTGCTCAAAAGGTTTCTCTTTCCACTGCACAAGCAGACAAGCTGCAGTCCCCTAAAAAAGTTATTATAATCAGCTTTACCTATTCTAACAAAGTTGTCTGCCCTTTGGCAGTAGCCCTTCATTAGCATCACCCTGTGTGGCCCATATCTTATGTCACACCGTGAAAGAAGTGCTACACGGCTGTTTACCTACTCTTCCACCAACACAACAGATATTCCTCATCTAAAAGTCTGTGATGTGCATGTCTCAGCTGAGAGATTGGGGGCAGGGGAATTCTTCCTCACAAAGCTAGTTTAATATCAATAAATATAAATCTTCTATTATCCATTGCACTTTGAAGCAAGCAGTCAAACATTTACCTCAGCAGATTTAGTTTCAATCTCTAAAACAACACATCAGCAAAGCACAGATTATACAAGGTAAAAGTAATTAACATATGCAAATTTGTAAGTCCAATATCTCATGAACAACCACGAATAAAGTAAATTCATTTGTTTTCTACACAATGAGATTACTGTTTAAATGATACTAGTCTCCTGGGCTAGCAGTGCTTTTGATATTTGTTTCAGGGCCTAATACAGCGTATTTTCAACACCACAAAAATATAAACCTCCTTCCCAATGTTAACTCAAAACTTGCTGGACTGTTTCCAAACTTCATCATTGGTCTTCAGTTTAAAGACTTACCACAGTTTCCAAAGCTATCTTTAAGATTAACACAAATGTGAAGTAAGCAACAAGGTATGTTCAGTAAGAGCTCCCTGGAACAACTTACCATTTAAAAGAGGGAGCAGAGAATATCCTTTCTGTTTACACGTTTGAGAAGACTGCTATTCTGTAACTTGCTAGCACTCAGGTGGCTTTCTCTGCAAAGACAGACAAATTTCAGCTTAGTTTTTCAATAACAGAATAATTAAAGATATGCATTTAAAAAATCAGGTTCAGCAATCAGTTAAAAAACTTACTAAAACATGCACGAGTAGAATCTAGACATACGTTTAACCATCTTGAGCTAAATGTTAATTCATGTTACAGTAAGTTTTTTCAAGGCAAGAAAATGGCTTATGTTATTTTATGATCAATGCCTTTTTTTTAAACTGGAAGTATCTGCAGAGAAGGTAGTATCTACCCACTTAAAGCCTGTGGGGATGGAAAAATGTGAGATAATAGCCTATCATAAAGCATAATAAAACACCAAGTTTGAGTCCCTCTGAGACACTTCACAGTAAATTAAATATTACTAAACACAAACCCACTAAAACAAAACAAACACATAAAAAAGCAATGAGAATCTCTTGCAAAAAAATAAGTATTGAGATGTTTCCATGAAAATATTACAGATCCTAGCATCAAGAGAATATTCTGACTTATAGATGAACATTTAGTCATATACTAGATTTTTATAAAGTAAGCTTTTGTGGTTAAGATGTAGCTGCCCTTTCTGCAAGAACCGTACAAAGATGATCTCTAAGCTAGATCATTTGATCATAAGAGATTAGTACTACAGCCATATTTTTAAACGCCGCTGCTATACATTCTGTGATGGAACTTGATTAGACATTTTAGACAATAAAAATTTATGAGGGAGATAAAAAACTTGTCTATTTCAAGGACACATTCATAAAAGGGGATTTATAACAAAGCCAAAGCATCTAGAAGAGAAACACTGTTAAAGTTACCACACACAGATTTCTCAAAGGTAAGCCATCAGTGTCCAAGACAACACCTCTTGTTCACTGTCACCACTCCAAGTTCCCTTCATCCTCCCTCAAAATATTAGACCTTTAACACCATGGTGCCCCCATCTCAATTCCAGTAAGCATCGGTGCAGTGGCCACTTACTCCAAACATAATATTGCCCTCTAGTTAGCTCACTACCAAGATCTACCAGTTGACCAAGGCCCTGGTCCTTACTTAAGTGTTTACAGGCTTACAGAAGGAACTGTTCTGAAGGTACACATTAGAAAAGGCTCCAGTACATAGACTTCATCCACATTCAGAGGTCTCCCTATCTTATCACCAGGATAGGTGTACTGTATGTGGAAGAAGGTGCCTTCCAACGAATCCTGACTAAAGTTATGTCAGACTGGATCCTATTAACTTAAGGGATCTAAACCAACAGTGATACTGACTAAATTACAGAAAGTACTGAACAGATTCAACAGGATAAGATTTGAGAGATGCAGAATGTATAAGGCTGACTTCTGGTTACAAACATATATCCAGCGGAATTTTGTTTAAAATCAATGTTTTAAAACTTTCTAAACAGGACTCCTAGAAATGAGGAGATTGTACGTAAGCATTTTGAAGAACAAGCTATATGGCACACAGAGGATTACTTCAGAAATCCACACAAAAAAACCCATAAAGGATTTAATGCAAGACACAACTTTTATACAGATTGAGGATTAAAAGTATACAAATGGTAGGTCATTATCAAAATGGTGAAAAAAGGATTTTATTTTAAAGTCTGCTTTCTGGGGCAGGGGGAGGGGTTTCAAAACATGGTTTCATATATGGACATCCAAAGCTTACTACCATTGTAGTTTGAATTACAAGTAACTATTTCAATCAATGCATACACACAAAAAAGGAGGGGGTTTAAATCTTAGAGTTCGTAGAATGGTTTGGGTTGGAAGGGACCTTAAAGCCCATCTGGTTCCAACCCCCCTGCCCTGGGCAGGGACACCTCCCACCAGACCAGGTTGCCCAAAGCCCCATCCAACCTGGCCTTGAACACTTCCAGGGATGGGGCAGCCACAGCTTCTCTGGGCAAACTCTGCCAGCGGCTCACCAACCTCACCGGGAAGAATTTGTTCCTAATATCTCATCTAAATCTTACCTCTTCCAGTTTAAAGCCATTGCCCCTTGTCCTATCACTACATGTCCTTGTACCTTTCCCAGCTTTGTCGGCCCCTTTAGGTACTGGAAGGCGGCTCTAAGGTCTCCCCGGAGCCTTCTCTTCTCCAGGCTGAACAACCCCAACTCTCTCAGCCTGTCCTCACAGCAGAGGTGCTCCAGCCCTCAGGATCATCTTCGTGACCTCCTCTGGGCTCACTCCAACTGGTCCATCTTCAATACCGATTTGCCTTGTTAACTTCCTGCGTGTATTCAATCTTAAAAGCATGAAACCAAAGTCTTTGAAACTACTGTAACTCTACATCAGACATTTGGAAAACCCAGACAGTTTCTGGAGTCTTCAAAAAGTAGAACCATGCATCAATTAGTGGTTAGGTCCCACTCCATCTTAAGTACTTCTACAGGGGGATGAGGGGCTTTTCTGTAAGAAATACAATCAGTTACTATAGAACCAAGGGGCCTCTCGGTGCCTCATCATTAGCAGCTTTCATGAGATTGATCAAGAAAACTACAAAGTTTCTTATCTTTAAGCTAGGCTTGATCCAGATCAGTCTTAAACTTGGGCATGCAGCATAAAGGAAGACACAGCAGCTCATGTTTTCCAAGTGGTCTTTAAATTAAAATTCAATTGCTGTTGCCTAGCCCAAACTCTAAGCCTTCACAGACATCCAGAAATGCAGACTTGAGACACACCGTCCTTGGAGTGTGCAGAGCATTCTGCGCTCTACCGAGCCCTCAAGGGACAATTTCCTACTCCATATCTTTGAGAACCACTTCAATGGTCAGACTTGGTCACAGCACCCAGTCTGTCCTCTGCCACCAATTCCTTCCAAACAAGCTCAACCTCTTGGAGATTTTCTTTAAGGCACAGACAGATAAAGTAAAAATATCCAACCTGTCGCGGAGTATCTGGTATCTCTTTTATCTGTCCTCTGCCACCAATTCCTTCCAAACAAGCTCAACCTCTTGGAGATTTTCTTTAAGGCACAGACAGATAAAGTAAAAATATCCAACCTGTCGCGGAGTATCTGGTATCTCTTTTATTCATTTTCACTCACTGGATTATGGTACAAATACACACTGCTTGACTGATTATAGCAGTCCTTCAGTATTGGACAGAGGAGATCTATCTAAACCAGAAGCTAGCAAAATCTTAAACACCTTGCGGAATTTATCTGAGGTTAAACACTTGATCTTCAGAGATTTTGCCAGCTACAAAAGACAGATTGTCAAGCCTATGAACCAGCACCGGTTGGTCAGACATTCTCGGCTGACAAGAAGCATGATGGCATTGACCAGCCCCCACGTATCTCATCTCTTTGGTACCTCAATGGTAAGAGGCTTGCCCAGGGTAAGACTCTCTTCCTTAATGCCCTGCACTGAATCCTTACTGCAAATGAAGCCAAGTGTAAAGATAAGGTTATTCCACAAATACCACAACAGGCAGAAAGTAGCTCTTCCACTCTCTCATCTTCGATCCAAAAAGATTCTCCCATCACTGACAAAGAAATAAGTCTAATATCTCTGAAAAGGAACAAATTTCAGCTGGGATGTCAATACTAAAATCTTTTCAAACACTTAAAGAGGTCTGCTGGCAGCATTTACCATCCCTAAATCTTCACAGTTAACAATCCTAATCTCACCATACTAGTCTTCTGTACTACTGGCCTGCTCCTTCTCCCAGTATTGCCCCAGAAGTTTGGTGTATACATCTTTACAGAAAGGCAAAGAGCTCCCTCCTAGCTCCACTCCCAGTGCCCAGAGAGGTCTCCCTAATGCTTCACCTAAAGGAACGCTGCTGCCTTTACATCACAGTGGAGATCCACTTGAGTAATGACATTAAAAATGGACCTTCCTCAGCAGACAGAGCCCCTGTAATTTCAGTCGTTGCCCACCCAGCCAGGGGGGCATTGAACAGCATAGTTTGTCAGTTAGCAAGATTTTAAGAAGCACATTTATAAAAGGTCCCTTAAATTCTGCTTCCTGGAGCATTCAATCTCATTTCTTGTGGTTAGCTACAAAGCATGAACATCTAAACAGATGCGTTATATAAGTTTGTACCCCAGACAGAAAGAAAACCTGTGGGCACATTAAAGGGATTACTCCAAGGCTAAATGATGGGAAAGACAGAGGTACACGCTTTCAAGTTAAACGCTTCACTGAGAAAAATGGATACGGTGACATAAGCAATACAAAAACACTGTCAGATAGCTAACAGTCAACATTCAAATCAAACAGTGGACTTCACCCTGTCCTGAACAAAACTTAAGATTTTCTTTAGCTCAAACTTCTCTAAGTAGTAGAGGGGCATGCAGTTTGTGCCCTACTGTTTCATAACATTGGAGAGAAGCAGCAGAATAAGGGAAGCATGAAACATCACAGGACCGAACCCTACCAAAAAGTGTTAGTCAAAAATATCACATGTACACACATATACCACTAAAAATGAGACACTTAACTACCAAGACTGACAAATGAAACCTAGTAGGCTTCAGAATGCCTGAGAAAAAAGGCAACTTAGAACAGGTGTAATCTTTAAAAAGGGAAGAAATCTCACATCTATAAAATGCAACAGGGAAGGAGACAGCAGCAAGGTCATACTTACTGCCTCGGCGCTGCCATAGCTGACAGCCAGCTTCAGCTCCATGCAATCAGAATTACACAGATGGTCACAGGCTGGAGCAAGAAAGGAGCTGCTCTCCCTAGCACCCCCCATCCAGGGGCAATACACAGTTTTACATCTGGATCTAGCTGAAAGTAACCACTCGTATCACTCTATGGCTAATTCCCCTATAGCTTGGAAACAAAAAAAAAATGGAAAAATAGAAGAGCATTCAGATTCAACATTTGGAGAATAGGAGGTACATCCTTCACCCTAGCAGACAGAAGGATGATTTGTGGTATAGACCTGGGCTCATGGAAAAAAAAAAAAAATCTCACCTTCCCTGTAATTATGTCCTCCTCAGAGGTCACATCCTTTGTTCAAAAACCCATCTGAGATACAAAGCTTCCTTCCTTTGTAAACTGCTCCATGATCCCTTAAAAAGGCTTTTTTAAGTACATTAATAGCAAGAGGAGGTCTAAAGAAAACATTGGACTAATACTTGTTAAAGATGGTCATCTAATAGGGATGATGAAAATGCAGAGGCATTCAACGCTTTTTTTTTTTTTGCCTCAGCCTTTAGTAATACTGATAGACCTTGTGCTGCTCAGACCCCTGAGTCAGAGAACCACGAGTGTGGGAGCAGTGACTTTCCACTGGTGAACACTGAAATTGCCAGGCACCAGCTGTGTCAGCTGGACGTTCAGACATCCATAGGGCCTGATGGGATCCATCCCACAGTTCTGAAGGAGCTGGCAAATGTTATGGCAGGACCCCTCTCGATCATCTGCCAAAGGCCTGGGGAGGCCCACGCTGACTGGGAGCCAGTCAGCATTATTCCAGTTGACAAAAAGGGCATGGGGGAAGACCCAGGGAACTACAGACTTGTGAGTCCAACCTCAGTTCCTGGAAAAATTACAGAGAAGATGAGACTGGGTACTATTGAAAGGTGTTTGAAGAACATTGCAATCATCAGGCACAGTCAACACGGGTTGACAAAGGGAAAGTCCTGTTTAACTAATTTGATGTCCTTCTATGACAAGGGCACCCACCCAGCGGATGAAAGCGGTGGATGTACTTTTCCTGGATTTTAGTAAGGCTTTTGAT